>NC_053025.1:71179956-71387551 GCF_003073215.2 Triticum urartu
TGAGAAAAGTCTAGTCTAATCACCCTCCATCTAGACATGCTTTCGATCCTACAAGTGGTATCAGAGCTTTGGTCTCCATTTGCCTTGATTTCCATAGCTTTGGTGATCATAGACTTGGTTTCACAACCTAGGAGAGTATGGCATCTAGCGAGGGAAATTACCACTATAGAGGTCCTTACTTTGATGGTACTAGTTTTGCTAGTTGGAAGCATAAGATGAGAATGCATATTCTTGGACATAACCCTGCCGTTTGGGCTATTGTGTGTATTGGCTTGCAAGGTGAATTCTTTGATGGGAGAGAACGAATCGTGAAGCTACCGTGGAAGAATTGAAGATGTTGCAATACATTTCTCAAGCTTGTGATATCCTCTTCAACGGATTGTGCCCCGAAGAATTCAACAAAATCAGTCGTCTTGAGAATGCAAAAGGAAAGTTGGGATACTTTGGTTGGTATGCACGAAGGTACCGACTCCGTCAAGGAATCCAAATTGGATGTGCTTCAAAGTCAGCTTGACAAGTTCAAAATGAAGGATGGTGAAGGTGTCACTGAAATGTACTCTAGGCTTGCTCTCATCACAAATGAGATTGCCGGCTTAGGAAATGAAGAGATGACCGACAGATTCATCATCAAGAAGATCCTAAGAGCCTTGGATGGAAAATATGGCACCATGTGCACTTTGATCCAAATGATGCCCAATTACAAAGATCTCAAGCCAACTGAAGTCATTGGAAGAATTGTCGCTCATGAGATGTCACTCAAAGATAAATAGGAGCTTCACAACAAGTCAAGTGGTGCTTGCAAAACCTCATGTGATGCTCCTGCATCATCAAGTGATAAACAAGCCTTCAATGAGGAATTTAGCCTAATGGTGAAGAACTTCAACAAGTTCTACAAGAGTAGAAGCAAGGAAAGAAGTTCCAGGTGAAGGTCCTACAATGACAAAAGATCTACTAGTCGTGAGCGTAATTGCTACAATTGTGGAAGACCCGAACACTACTCCAATGAGTGTACGACCCCCTACAAAAGAAGAGAAGAATCACCTAAAAGGATAAGCAAAAGAGAAGAATCACCTCCAAGGGAGAGAAGGAGTAGAGATGATCATTATGAACGAAGAACCTCTCGCAGAAGCAAGGATTCGGAAAGGAAGGACAAGTCATCAAGGAGCTATACAAAACAAAGACATCAAGCTCATGTTGGTGAATGGGTATCCGGCTCTGACTCCGACCACCACTCCGAGAGAAGTTATCACTCCGACTTAGAATATACTCAAGATGAAGGAGTTGCCGGTCTAGCACTTGTGTCAACCAACTCCTATGACATATTTGACTCACCAAATGAAGGAATTGGAAGATGCTTCATGGATAAAGGCCCAAAGGTATCACACCCCGAGTATGTTGATTTCAATAGTAATGAAGATGATTTGCTAGGTGATGATGATTTACTTGTTGATAACTCTAGTGATGAAAATATGATGAAATTGCTATTAATCATGCTAATCAAGATAAAATGAATGACGATGATAAGAAGGAGATTGAGCGTCTAACTAAAGAACTAAACACTCTTAAGTTAGCTCATGAAACTACCTTAGAAGATCATCGAGAGCTTTTAAAGACTCATGAGAAGCTACACTTTGAAAAGCTCAACCTAGAGCAAGAGCATGGGTTCTTAAAAGCAATCAATGATGATCTTCGTAAGAAAAGTTCTTCTTACATTGCCAAGCGTTTACTCTTGTCTACTTACATGCCACAAGTAAAATCTAGCAACAAGAGTAAGAAAGATTCTTCTTCTAGTAGTAACAATAATCATGTTAAATCCAATATTGTTGCTTCTAGTAGTTCTCTTGATTCCAATAATGATTCTCTTAGCCAAGTTACACTTGATCAAGAAAATAGCTTATTGAAGGGAATTATAGAGAAAGGTGTTCACAAGAGCCTTGCCGGAAGTAAGCAATTTGAGGAAATTGTACGCAAGCAAGGAAGGCACCGGAAGAATCAAGGTGTTAGTTTTGAACGAAAGTTCAATGCCAATGGAGTTGAGTGGGAAGACGATCAATACCCCAAGACGAAGTTTGTTCCTCAACAAGAGAAGTATGATCCCACTTCCTTCGAGGGGACACAAGCTCAAAATGATCTTCCACCACAAGACCATAAGCAAAAAGGCAAGGAAAAGCTTCAAGAGGAGATTGATGCATTTGAAGAAGCTCCTAAGGCCTTGGTCAAGTGGGTTCCCAAGACTACATCAAGTTCTACTTCATCAAGTACTACTACGACCCCAAGGATTCCCATCAAGATGATGTGGATCCCGAAGAAGAAGAACTAGAGAGTTCTTGAGGGTGACTCCGCCAACATATTTCACTCATATCATTTTGGCAAGAACAAGTGCAATCAAATTCCACATCTTGCACTAGTTCAAGGAGTCACAAACCCTCTTGTTGGTAAGACAAGGGACAAGGTAATCTAATGTTTTCATGGACATCATCTTGTGTGTACTTCACTCTATGTCTATGGATATCCTTGTTTGTTCCTTTTGGGACTAACCCATGTAGGTATTCAAATTGCAACTCACTCCAATGGATTGCTCCAAATGATCTACATCAACATTGAGCATCCACATCTTCAACACCTACATGAAGTCATCATCGACAAAACCCAAGGTTAGTTCATCCCTCTTAGGGGGGATATCACATCTAGGGGAGCTTTACTCTAAGAATTGAGGTAAAGCAACTCTAATGGTGCGAACACAACAATGCTTTATGTAAAAGAGGTAACCCCACTTGTGCTTAAACGATGAGTATGACCTACGATCAAATGTCCTCATTTGACTCCTAAGTCAAAATACTCATATATAGATGACCTAGTCATCGCCAATTGCTTGATAGATGCTAGAGTGTTTGTGCATGTTTTGCCACATATTTCATTTGCCATCTTATTGTGTGAGCATGTTGATTGCATATTTTTTATCATTCGAGGACATCCATTTGTTGTTATGATTGTTTGCCTTTTTTATTTTTGCCAAATGGATGGACAAGAATGCCTAAGAACTTCCTCTAGCTATATATGCTTTTCTAGTCTCAAACTCTATTCAGGATACATCACAAAGTTTGATCAAGTCAGATTCAAACCCTCTGGGTGAGGAGTACTCGGAGTCACCGATTCTTCATAGACTTAAACTTCCAAAACCTCTTTGTGTATTTCGGTCTGACCGATTCATTCCTTTCGGTCATACCGAGTTCACTGAGTTGATCTAGGTTTTCAATCTCGGTGCAACCGATTAGAACAATTCGGTCACACTGAGTTGCAGTAACCGCTTGCGATTCTGCATCTCGGTGCCACCGAGTCGTTCCACTCGGTCATAATGCTAGGGTCATGATATATATACCCACGGGTCAAATTTTGGAAATTCCTCCAAAACCTCTTCGCATGCGCGTATCCTGCTCTGCCGACTCGGGTCTCCGGATCATCCTCTCATCGCCAGCGACCCCCTGCCGCTGGTATCCACTGCCGTAAACGGGAATCTTCACCGCCGTTGCCGTCGTAGTGAGCTCATCGCCAAGTTAGGGTATGAGTTCGACCCTTTGTGCAATCTTTACCTCCGATTCTTAGCACAAAGTCAATGCCATGATTCTTACCACGTATGAGATTATTCTATCCAGCAAAAACTCTCTTTAGATTAGTTTTGATTCAAAAATTTAGGGTTTGGTTTCCGTCGAACTCATCTCGGACTGACCGAGTTGTAGAAATCGGTCTCACCGATTTGTCTTAGGCCATTGCACTTGTAACTTTCGGTCTAGCCGAAACTTGCAAATCGGTGTGATCGAGTTCAACTCTCAGTGAAACCCTAGCAATCTCGGACTCACCAAACCGTGTCTCGGTCTGACCGATCTCACTAGTTCAGACTCCAATATTGCTTCGGTGACACCGAGTTTAACAAGTCGGTAGCTCCGAAATGCTTTTTGTGGAAAACTAAAATTAAGTTTTTGACTCAATTGTTTTGCAAAATATCTGCACTTTGTGATGCTCATCCACTCTATATCGTCTATATCTATTCACAGGGCCAACTTTCAGTTTGCAGTGTCAACAATGTCTGATCAGATTGATAGCCAGAATAAGTCTGAGGAGCAAGTGAATCTGAGTGAGGGAACTAGTCCCTCTAGCAGTTATGATGAGGGCAACAGAAGTACTCCTAGCAACCTACCTAAGGCTACTACTAGGCAGAGGAGAAAGAGAAATTTTGATTCTGAAGATGAAGATTATGTGGCTGCTGAGGAAGAGGTCAACTCAAAGAAGAAGGTTGTCAAGAAGGAATTTGGCACAGCTGCTTCAACAAAGCCTCGTTTGAACAAGAAGGCACCTGCCAAGAGAGTGCCCATGTCAAAAGCCAGAGCCTCAACTTTTGAAACCTCCAAATCAACTGTTGGAGAGGCTGCTGGTGAGGGCAAGAAGAAGAAAGAAAGGAACAAAGGGAGTTGGTGCAAGAAAGTAGATCCCGTGGCAGAATTTGAGAAGCACACTTCTGATGAGGAAGAAGATGAAGAAGAGGATGCTGCACCAGCACCTAAGACTCAGAAGCTGATGGGGGATGCCATCAAGTTTGGGGCTGCTCCTTCAAAGCCCAAGACTGTCCCCAAAGCTACTGCTCCAGCCACCAAGTCTTCACCAAAGAGAAGCACCAGGAACATACCAGCTGCTGAGAAGAACAAGGCCCCAGTGCCTGAAATAGAAGAAGAATATGAGGAAGCCCAAGTGCTCAAGAAGCTGAAGCCCAAGATCCCTAACCATGATGACAATAATCCAGTGGCAGAAAACATGAAGATCAGAAAGGATGCAGGTCTCAGACTGTGGAGACAGTCAGATCATTATGCCTCAAGAAGGAGAACTGATGTAGATTACAGGTTCCATACCAAGGAGCATCAGGACTTCTATCAGACTGTGCTCCTGGACAAGAAGCCAATTGTCTATGACATGAAGTGGGTTGATTGGAAGTACATTGACAACAATGAAGACCACTTCCCAAGAGTTCATGGAAGTTTCAGGATTGATGGAGTTGATGTCTTTGTGGGTCAAAAGTTGACCAAGTGGAATGATGAGCTCATTATGCAATTCTATTCAATAGCTCATTTCTATCCAAATGGAAGGATTTCTTGGATGTCTGAAGGTATAAGGTACCAGTCAATAGTTGCAGAGTGAGCCAAGTTGATCAATGCCCCTGAAGAGTATGAGGATGACACTGATGTGTATGCCAAGCCAAGGAAAGGACATAACTCTATGGCACACATGTACAAAGAGATTCCAGATGTAGATTTAGAACATTACAAGTTTGGCTCTGTCTATTATCTCTTGTCAGGTCTGCCAACTATCAACACTATTCTGAGGCACACTTTGTTGCCCAAATCTGGAGATTACAAGATGATAAGAGGACATTCCATCAATCTGCTGCATATGTTTGATGTGCCTGAAAAATTCAAAGTGATGACACTGATTGTAGAGACAATCAAGAGGATAGCTGCAGACCAAAAGAGATCATGTGGTATGCTCCACACAACCACATGCTCATCAACTCCAAGATGGGCACACATACATACTTGTTTGACAAAGAGCACCTTCCCTTGAGGCTAGACTTTGAGGACAACACAGTTGTCATGGATGCTACAGATCCAACTTTAGTAGAGGCTCGGGAGAAGAGAGAGAAGGCAAAAGCAGAGAAGGCAGCCAAGATGCCAAGTGATGAAGAGGCTTCACAAGTTTTCCTCAAGTCAAAACAAGATCAACTTGGCTATCTTATTCAAGCCACTTTGAGGATTGAGAAAGGATTGGCCACCCTGACTCAGAATCAAGAGAGCCTTGAAAGGATCATTGAAACAAAGCTTTATGATCTAGACTTGAAGGTCACAGAGATGCAAACAGCTGTTGAGTAGCTCCAAGATGAAGCTGAAGAGAGGAAAGGGAAATCTACCACTGAAGCTTTTTAGAGAGTGCCTAGGGCACAGAGATCTGTAGCTGTGCTAGTGACAGACACGAGAGCTACTGTGTCAGCACCTGCAGCCACAACTTCAGTTGCTCCTTCAGTTGCCACTCCACCAGCTCCAACAACTTCAACAGATGCATTCGTCCTTGGAGTCCTCTCCATGCCACCTCCCGAAGATCAAGCCTAGAGAGTCGCATAGCACTATGCATTTTCAAGCTTTTTGGTAACTTGTTGCCAAAGGCGGAGAAAGTGTATAGAACATAGGCTTTGAGAGAGAGAGAGAGCTTGTTTCTTTTGCTATCTTATTTGCAACTTGTTTGTTTGCTTGCTTGGACGATACACTATGTTTGTGTGTGAGAGATACTTGTATGGTCATGTGTTTGATCATATCATACGTTAATGTTTGTGCTTGGATGATGATATTATTTATCTCTCATGTATGATCATTCACATCTTGCCTTGGTGATGAGTGCATATTTCATTTACTACCATTTTGAGCGCTCCACCAAGATGTATGTGACATGGAAGAGTAACCCATCATCCTAATCGATTGTGCATTTGCATTCAAAAGCAAATTTTAAATAATGCAAAATTTTAGGGGGAGCTCTTGCTTGTCACATCCTTCTCAAAGCGACGATGTATTTCATTCTTATTATCATTTGTCGAAGCTTTGATCTATATGTTGTCATCAATTACCAAAAAGGGGGAGATTGAAAGTGCAACTAATCCGTGGGTGGTTTTGGTAATTCCTAACAACATATAGCTCACTGAACTAATATTCTTTCAAGATAATATTTTCAGAAAGTTCAATGATTGGCATGGCATGGACTAGGAATGTGGACCCCTCAAAATGCTAAGGACACATATTGGCTCAAGCTCAAGACTCTATATTTTCATTTTAGTGATCCAAGATCACATTGAGTCCATAGGAAAAGCCAATGCTATTAAAAGGGGATGAGGTGTTGCTTAATGGCTTGCTAGCTCAAAATGCTTAGTGATATGCTCCAAAAGCCCTCAACCACTTTCTCAATTTCACATATGTCCCAAACCAAAAGTCAAACTCGGCCCCACCGATTTGATCTATCCGGCACCACCGAGTTCATTTGACATAGCCACTGCTAGAAACCCTAATCAGTTCGGTCTCACCAATAGGGATCTCGGTCTCACCGAGATGGGATTGCAAACTCTCTGTTTCCCTTCGTAACGTTTCGGTCTAACCGAGATGAGCGATCGGTCCCACCGAGTTTGCAATGCAAACTCTCTATTTCCTTTTTGTAACGTTTCAATCTCACCGAAATGAGCGATCGGTCCCACCCAGTTTGCCTGACCAACCCTCTGTGTTCCAATTATAGAAATCGGTTTCACCGAGTTCATGTGATCGGTCTCACCAAGATTACGTTATGCCCTAACCCTAACACAATCGGTCCCACCGAGTTGACATGTCGGTCCCACCGAAAAGCCTAACGTTCACATTTTGAACTAAATCGGTCTGACTAAGTTTCACTATTTGATCCCACCAAGTTTGGTAAGTTGTGTGTAACGGTTAGAATTTGTGTGGAGGCTATATATACCCCTTGTCGGTGTCAAAACCGGCGGATCTTGGGTAGGGGGTCCCGAACTGTGCGTCAAGGCCGGATGGTAACAGGAGGCAGGGGACACGATGTTTTACCCAGGTTCGGGCCCTCTTGATGGAGGTAAAACCCTACGTCCTGCTTGATTAATATTGATGATATGGGTAGTACAAGAGTAGATCTACCATGATATCAGAGAGGCTAAACCCTAGAAGCTAGCCTATGGTATGATTGTATGTTGTAGTTGTTGTTGTCCTACGGACTAAAACCCTCCGGTTTATATAGACACCAAAGAGGGCTAGGGTTACACAAGGTCGGTTACAAAGGAGGAGATATCCATATCCGTATTGCCTAGCTTGCCTTCCACGCCAAGTAGAGTCCCATCCGGACACGAGACGAAGTCTTCAATCTTGTATCTTCATAGTCTAACAGTCCGGCCAATGGATATAGTCCGGCTGTCCGGAGACCCCCTAATCCAGGACTCCCTTAGTAGCCCCTGAACCAGGCTTTCAATGACGATGAGTCCGGCGCGCAGTGTTGTCTTCGGCATTGCAAGGCGGGTTCCTCCTCCGAATACACCACGGAAGAATTTTGAATATAAGGATAGTGTCTGACCCTGCAAAATAAGTTCCACATACCACCGTAGAGAGAATAATATTTCACAAATTCGATTTGCTGAGTTATTTTGGCAACATGACATTACATCATGGCCCGGTGATTATTCGAACCGTTTCCTTTAACTAGCCCCGCACATAACGCAAGGCAGTTTTTTGACACGTCTTGTTAAAGCGGAGATCGTGTCCCCTTATTACGGGATTCTCATCAATACGGGTGTGGGTAACCCAACCGTGTCTAGGACTCCTAGATTATAGGCAAGCCCAAATGGCTACGGAGAGGACACTTGATATTCACCCTCTTTATAAAGGGACAAGGCTTTTACTTTCTCCCTCCCGTGCTCAATCGAATCCTTCCCCCGCCTCGAGTTCTAACACCCAAAGCCCAGGTCAGGTGCTCCGAACCTTCAATCATGTCCGGATTGAGCCTTCAAGGCCGATGGATGCCCTCCTCCGTTATGGAAGAAGACATCAAGAAGTTGAGGGAGGCCAGATACCTGACCGCCGAGGTTTCGCATCGGCTGCCTGCCCGAGGGCAGGTTGTCCCTACTCCTGAACCCAACGAAGATGTTGTGTTCATCTCCCACTTCCTCCGATGCCTAGGCCTTACTATGGATCCCTTCGTCAAAGGCTTGATGTTCTATTACGGGCTAGATTTCCAGATCTAGCCCCAGACTCCTTTCTCCACATCTCAACATTTATTGTTGTGTGTGAGGCCTTCCTCCGCATTTCCCCTCACTTCGGCCTATGGCTCAAGACCTTTGAAGTGAAGCCGAAGATGATCGAGGGGCAACATGCAGCGTGCGGAGGCGCGTCAATAAGCAAGATGGCCGGAGCTCCGTGGCCGAAAGGTTCCTTTCCAGAGGTGTCCGGATTATGGCAACGGGAGTGGTTTTACATCACGGCTCCCAGAAGTGCCAAGTGGGTGGCTGCCCCTTCTTTCCGCTCGGGCCCTCCACCACAACTGATGTCATGGATTAGCAGAGGGCTGAGCTGGGGTCCCGCCAAGGACGTGCCTGTACTGCAAAGCCGCATCCAAAATCTCTTTGAAGGAGATTTCAGTTTGATTATGGTAATGCAAGTCATGCTGGTTCGACGAATCCAGCCATGCAAACGTCGGCCCCTCCGCATGTGGGAGTTCAACCCAGAAGGGCCGCATACAATTCAGAATTTCCTCGGCCTGACGCACGAGGAGATGTACAAATCATTCTTCGGACCCCAAATAGAGTGTCCGGATACTACCGAGGACGTGGGCCTGAGCAGTAACCGTACCGCCGACCAAGTAAGTAATCCTTCGGTCGAACACACCGTCTTTTATTTACCATGACGTCATTCTGAGAAGTCGCCCTTTGACCAGGACTGGCTAACAAAGGCGAAGATGATTCGGTGTTCGGCCCCCCTTCCTGAGGGTTTGGAGAATCCGGTATTGGAAAAGATGCTCGAGCTAGCATCCTGCCCGGAGCCCTCGAAGGAAGATAAAGGGGGGAATGATGAGGTTGAGAGCGGGCCCCCATCACTGCCAATCCCAACCGAGGAAATGATCACCTCCATGAAGGTTGATAACCAAGGAGAAGAATCCGACCTTCTCTCGCTTCGGGGGAGGAAGAGGACTGCCTCTGAAGATCTGGAAACCGAGGCTTCCAAACGGGAGAAGAAATCCCCACTAGAGGGTCCTGCCTTGGAGGGTGTTTTTTCCGCACAAAGTCCGCGCGAGGATCAGCCCTCCAACGAACTGTAAGTAATTAGAAAGTACTTTAATAGTGAAGATATATTACCTTACCTCTGAGGAAAATAACCGAAGTGTTTATCTCGCAGTTCGGATCTAAGCCCTTCTCAGCAGAGCTCATCTTCGGGGGATCTTCTTTCAGAGATGATGGAGAGCGAAATGCCTCCCTCGGACTCCTCTGCTCAAGAAGCGGGCGACCTTGAAGTGTCATCACGGAGGGCCTCTCCGGATTTGGTGAGGCCAGAAGATGATCCTGTAGCCACCCGAAGTCCTCAGCGTCCGGCTTTTGAAGAGAGCAAACAAAAGAGTCCGGCACCGTCTGGTATGCGGTCGGACATACTGATGGAGCTGTTGGAGCAAGCCACCATCTCAGAGGAACACTGTACGTTAATGAGTATGGTGATGGAAAGAATTTCGTCCGCCGAAAGCGGATTGCATGAAGCTTTTATGAGTCTACTGATGGGCTTTGAGGTCGTGAAATGATATACTTTTTGATAGTACCGCACATGTTAGGTGTGCCATGTGTAGATAGTAGCCCCTGAGACTCTGGTTGTCGTCGAGAACGGTGGCGAACAGAGGATTGTAGTCCCAAGCAATAACCATACCGCTTTAATGTGCAGGTAATGGGAGCTCTGGTGGCTATCCGGACTCATGAATTTGCCGAACTAAAGCGGCAACTAGATGCGGCAGACGCCGACATCGAGCTTGTTAACAGGCGGCTTGACGAGTCACAGGGTAAGTAATATTTTCCTGGTGAATGTTACATAATAAGAGCAGCATGATGCCAGTATCTTTAATATGTTGTGATTGCAGACGGAGCTGCCACTGTGGAGACCCTTCGGGCGGGACTTGCCCGAGCCAAGGAACAAGCGAGAGTTAGTAATGTGGCTGCTTTGGCGGCGGGCGAAGAGTTAAAAGCTGAGAAGGCCGCGCATTGCGAAAGCAAAGAGAAGATGGCCAAGATGGCCGCAGAATTAAAATACACTGCCGACCGTTGCCAGTTCCTTGAAAAGGAGAACCGAGTGAAGGCAGGGGATGTTGAAAAGGCCACGATGGTGACCAAAGACACTTGCTCTGCTATGAGGGTGAAGAAGGAGGAGCTATGCGAAGCCGGGGATATTGCGGCTGGGAAGCCCTTTCTGCTGCAGAGGAAGTTCAGAGATCCGTGGTATGCCCCTCTGGATCGGCTGTGGAGTTCGGCAGACGCATATATGGACTTGGTGGCGAGCGCTGTCGATGCGGTCGAATACTTCCGAGATCGGACAGATCGTGAAGTGGACAAGCTGTTCTGGTCGCAATTTAACATTCCAGAGCGCCCGCTTCCCTTGACTGATCAACTAGCCAAATGGGCCGAACTTAATAGGTTGTCTGGACTTGCCATGAGGTCTGTCGTAGATCATTTGTGCCCGGAGAAGCCGAAGCCGAACAGCTATTTCAGCTTAGTGCAGCAGCTCCTTGGTGTGGTGTCGCGCATCAACGTGATGAAGAGGTAGGCGTGCATAGAAGGCTCATGGATGGCCCTTGCCCGTGTTAAAGCATACTGGGCGGAGATGGATGCTACCACTGTTGCGGCGCAGGGTTCGGCCATAGGCCGAGTGGCAGCCGAGCACTATTTCGAAGAGGTTCTCGAGGGTGCTCGTTTGATAGAGTCCCAGTGCTCAAAGAATATTATGTTTGAGTGACATGTATTCCCATTGTAAACACAATGTTTTTATGAAATTTATTAAGGTTGTGTTTTATACTTTTGCCTGAAAGTAATATGATGCCTCCTGTGCGGCCGTTTATGTATACATGTGTATAACCTGAAAGATTGCAGTCGTCGGCTTCAACCCCCACGCATATAATGCGGAGGTCCTCGCCAAAAACGCGTGTTCACACTTAACCCAACGTCTTGGTCCTATTAAGGAGGTGATAGCGCAGCGAATGAGGCAACCGGACTATAATGCTTTAACACTTTCACTTAGCCATAGGAGTTTGACAGTGGGGCTACTAGATAGCCCCTGGTGGCTCTGCACCCTCCCGGTCTCGGGGTGCGTACATGCCTGGCTGGGAAACGGCCCTTCGTTAAGGCGGAGGAATTCTAACATTCCGATAGGTCATCGAGTGGTTGACCAGTCTCACGCTATATCATGATAGTCAGTTTTCGGCTTTCTCTACTAAGGTGCTCGTCCGGATGAACCAAGGCACAATCGCAGTAGTTCTCCTGGTGTTGCCTTAGCTGATAAAGCGGAACGTAAGGCACCAAAACACAAGAGCCGGGCAAACCCAACATTTGACCAAAGACATGATTCGGAGCTGATGCATATAAGGCCAAACTCGCGACGCCGAACACTCCCTAAGGTATTCGGTCTTTATGGTATAAATCGGGCCTAAATAGTGCCCTTTGTAAGAAGCCCCTTGTGTCCAGGTATGTGCATTATTCTGACGTGGCCAGATGCCAAGACGTCAGCATCCTTCTCAATTGTTCTGAGAATTCGAGGGATGTGTATCAACAAGAGACAGTAAAAAAGGTTTACGCAGGGTCTTAATCTAAAAAGAATCCTTGGAGCGGGTCCCTGCTGCACGTCTGCGCCTGTGTCTCCGTTGTGCCGTATCCTGGATGGGTGTAGCAGGATGATCATCTGTACGAATTACATATAGCAGCGTCGGACTCATCTAACCGCGTTCGTGGTCTTGACGACCTATCAAATGCTTTAGTTGGTGAGGCCATTTTTAGTGTGCGGCTGCCAAGGCAGTCGCGTTCTCTTCGGCGCACAAAGATCGCTTAATATTTCCGTTCACTGTAATGATGCCACGTGGACCGGGCATCTTGAGCGTGAGGGAAGCATAATGCGGTATTGCATTAAAGTGAGCAAAGGCTTCGCGTCCAAGTAGTGCTTGATAACCACTTTAGAACGGCGCAATGTGGAAGGTTAAATTTTCGCTACGGAAGTTATCGGGGAAGCCAAATATAACTTCTAGTAGTAGGGAGCCCGTGCAATGAGCCCCTGGGCCTGGCGTTACTCCTTTAACGGTAGTATTGCTGAGGCAAATTTTCGTTGGGTCTATGAGGACTCGTGTAAATTTTCGTCAGGTTTAAACTGCTGCCACCGTCCATGAGGACTCGTGTAAAGTGGTATCCGTCAATTATTGGGTCTAATACCAAGGCAGCCCATCCTGCCCGCCGGATACTTGCTGAGTAATCACGATGGTCGAAAGTGATTGGTTGAAACGACCAGTGGCAGGGCTCCGCGGTGATAGGCCCTTGGGCATATTTATCTGGGAGTGCCGCTTTGTTTCTCCCCTTGATCACGTGTAACACGTTTACTGTTTTGACTTCTAGTGGAAATTTCTTTTGTTCCCCAGCGTCTTGCTTGAGAGGCGCATCCTCGTCTTCGCTTGGTGTATCCTCCCCCTTGTGTGCAGCGTTGAACTTGCTGGACTGCTTGAAGACCCAACATTCTCTATGGGTATGATTAGCGGGTTTACCAGGGGTGCTATGGATCTGACATACTTGGTCCAGAATTTTGTTTAGGCTGGACAGTTCGTCTCTGGCGCCTTTAAAGGGCGGCTTTTGCTGACTTGGCCGAGAGCTTTTGAATCTGGCGTTTACTGTCGTACTCTTCATGCTGTCTTCTTTATTCCGGCGTTTGTTATTGTTGTTGCGCCGTGATTTCCCATTTCCATCTATAGCTTCGGGTGTACTAGGGTCGCTGGTGCTGCATCTGGCTAGCCAGCTATCCTCACCTGTGCAAAAGCGGGTCATGAGGCTTGTTAATGCTGCCATTGTTCTTGGCTTTTCTTGGCCGAGGTGTCTGGCAAGCCATTCGTCACAGACGCTATGCTTAAAGGCTGCCAAGGCTTCGGTGTCCGGGCAATTGACTATTTGGTTCTTTTTAGTAAGAAACCTATTCCAGAGCTTTCGGGCTGACTCTCCGGGTTGTTGAGTTATATGACTCAAATCGTCCGCGTCCGGAGGTCGGACATAAGTCCCTTGAAAATTTGCCCGGAAAGCATCTTCGAGCTCTTCCCAACTTCCGATGGAGTTTTCGGGGAGGCTCTTAAGCCAGTGCCGAGCTGGCCCTTTGAGTTTGAGGGGTAAATATTTAATGGCATGGAGATCATCTCCTCGAGACATATGAATGTGGAGGATATAGTCCTCAATCCAGACCCCAGGGTCTGTTGTTCCATCGTATGCCTCTATGTTTACGGGTTTGAATCCCTCTGGAAATTCATGGTACAGCACCTCATCGGTGAAACATAGGGGCTGTGCGGCGCCCCTGTATCTGGGCGTGCCGTGGTGTTCGGATGTTTGGTGTGTTGCATCGTATGCTGGAGCGCGCTTGCGTGGTCCATAGATGGATCTAGTTGCTTTGTCCTTTTGATGCGAGCCCTCGTGTGGATCACGTATTGGCTTATGTGCGGCATTGCTTGCCACTCCATGTTGGCCATGAGGTCGTCTATCTGGCCGGGTGGCCGTTTTAATTTTTGGTTGCGGGGGATCTAGGGCCTCCTCATCGAATTCGGGTAGTAACTTCCGCTCGGGTAACTCTTGGTGGGGCGATTGCCACCGTATTTTGCTGCTGTGTTGAGTACTTTGCTCCATCTGATTTGGAGAGTGTCTTGCGCAACCTTGAGCCTTTGCTTCCGCCTTTTTAGACTCCTCGCGGTGGCAACAAGCCTTTGATGGGCATTTTGTTGCTCCGGGTGTCTGTCCGGTGTTATGTCCTCCGGACTATTATCTTTGACAGAGGTTTGTTCGGTTTGATTCTCCGCGTTGCCGTGGTCCGGCAGTGGTTCACCCTGCTCTAACGTTGGGTCTATATGATCGTTATTTCTATCGAGGCGGGATTTGGGGCGGCTCTTACGCTGCCGCTTTGACTGCTTCTTGAGGGGACAACCCTTCATTGCATCCTTCCATTCCTCGTCGTTGTTTTCCTTTGGTGTGTCCACCATGTATACGTCATGTGATGAGGTGGATGTCCAGTGCCCTGTAGGCAGTGGTTCCTCTTCGTCTCCCGCATCGTCGTCCATACCGTCGATGTCTTCGGAGTCGAAGCCGAGCACGTCGGTTAAGTCATCAACAGTGGCTACTAACTGGGTGGTGGGTGGGTTGCGAATTTCTTCGTTGTCCGCATCCCAGTCCTGCCGGACATAGTTCGGCCAGGATCCTCCTGATAAGGAGAGAGACCTTAACGAGTTCAGTATGTCGCCAAAGGGCGAGTGCTGAAAAATATCCGCGGAGGTAAACTCCATGATCGACGCCCAATCAGATTCAATAGGAACGGGCGCAGGAGGTTTGGAGTCCGTGGCCGGATAAGGATCCGGTAGTTTATCAACACGACTCTCGCGCAAGGTAAGGTCGATGTTTGGCTCGATCGCCGCTGAGGGTAAGGCCTCCGTGGCGGGGTCCATCCACCCGTCCGCGGAAGGCACAACTGGCTCCGAATTGAGGGTCGGAGCGGCTGCCGGTGCGATCTCCTGAACGCTGTCTGATGGTAGAGCTAAATCGTACTCATCGTGACCGTGTGACGCACAAGGCATAGGCTCGAATCCATCGAAGATCAAGTCTCCGCGGACATCGACCGTGTAGTTTAAGCTTCCAAACCTGACCTAGTGGACAGGGGCGTAACTTTTGATCTGCTCTAGATGGCCAGGCGAATTGGCCCGCAATGCAAAGCCACCAAACCCGAAGGTCTGTCCGGGGAGAAAAGTCACACCCTGGACTACATCGCTATTGATGATAGTAGGAGCCATCAAGCCTAACGGCGACGACACAGAGGAACTCTCAATGAAAGCACCAATGTCGGTGTCAAAACCGGCGGATCTCGGGTAGGGGGTCCCGAACTATGCGTCTAGGCCGGATGGTAACAGGAGGCAGGGGACACGATGTTTTACCCAGGTTCGGGCCCTCTTGATGGAGGTAAAACCCTACGTCCTGCTTGATTAATATTGATGATATGGGTAGTACAAGAGTAGATCTACCACGAGATCAGAGAGGCTAAATCCTAGAAGCTAGCCTATGGTATGATTGTATGTTGTAGTTGTTGTTGTCCTACGGACTAAAACCCTCCGGTTTATATAGACACCGAAGAGGGCTAGGGTTACACAAGGTCGGTTACAAAGGAGGATATATCCATATCCGTATTGCCTAGCTTGCCTTCCACGCCAAGTAGAGTCCCATCTGGACACGAGACGAAGTCTTCAATCTTGTATCTTCATAGTCTAACAGTCCGGCCAATGGATATAGTCCGGCTGTCCGGAGACCCCCTAATCCAGGACTCCCTCACCCCTCCACCCTCCCTCCATTTGTGGAGGGAGCCATCAGAACGTGCCTACACTTCCAACATTCATTTTCTGAGAGAGAACCACCTACTCATGTGTTGAGATCAAGATATTCCAATCCAACCATGAGAATCTTGATTTCTAGCCTTCCCCAAGTTGGTTTCCACTCAAATCATCTTTCCACCAAATCCAAATCTGTGAGAGAGAGTTGAGTGTTTGGGAGACTATCATTTGAAGCACAAGAGCAAGGATTTCATCATCAACACACCATTTATTACCTTTTGGAGAGTGGTGTCTCCTGATTGGTTAGGTGTCACTTGGGAGCCTCCTTCAAGATTGTGGAGTTGAACCAAGGAGTTTGTATGGGCAAGGAGATCGCCTACTTCGTGAAGATCTACCCTAGTGAGGCAAGTCCTTCGTGGGCGATGGCCATGGTGGGATAAACAAGGTTGCTTCTTCATGGACCCTTTGTGGGTGGAGCCCTCCATGGACTCGCGTAACTGTTACCCTTCGTGGGTTGAAGTCTCCATCAACGTGGATGTATGATAGCACCACCTATCGGAACCATGGGAAAAATCTTCGTCTCTACATTGCGTTTGCTCCCTCCAAACTCCTCCCCTTTACCTTCATTGCAATGATTTACATTCTGCTGCTATACTCTTAGATTTGCATGTGTAGGTTGATTGCTTGACTTGTGATAAGTTGCTAAAATCTGCCAAGACTTAAAATTGGGAAAAGGCTAGACTTTTATTTGGTCAAGTAGTCTAATCACCTCCCCCCTCTAGACATACTTTCGATCCTACACCTACTCTCGCATCTCCTTCCCAAGGGTTGTTTGTACGTCAAGGGGGACTCCTGAGCATCGCGACTCAGGAGCCTAACTGGTCACATATCCCCTCACCCCTTGGTCTCGTCCTGGTGATCTGGACGACCTAGCGGTAGCTGAGGTATGCGCGGGGTCGGGCCCTATCGACGCAGAACATTAAAGTAAATGGGAATGAAATCGCAAAATCCTAGCAAATTATTACAAGACGTACTGTTTCTTAAAGGTTCAGAGCACTTAAGTTCTTATGCCTCCATGAGGAACCATACATGTTGCAGGAAATAAAATGGAGGGGAGTGCCACCAGCGAGCTTCTCCTTCAGCCTTGGGCGCTGCTATCGTCTGCACGGGGTGCCCCGTCGTCAACAACGTCGCCGTCACCCGTGCCGTCAGCCACGGCCGTAGGGTTGGCGGCGCCATCAGCTGTGGGCGCGGGGTCGATGGCGAGGAACTTCCCCAACAGGGCCTCCACCTGGTCCTTCATGGCTTCGGCAGTAGTGGTGTAGTGCTCTAGGTCCACAGGCTCAAGCAAGGCTTCAAAGTCGAAGCCGGGGTCGCAAAGATGGAGGTGGCTGAAGACGTGTGTCACAGCTGAGCCAGAGAGCGCGCGGGCTTCTCCTTCCACCATGGGGCCTACCCCAATGACAACGCCCTCGAGCGCTGTAACTAGCTGGGGGAGCAGCTCGGCGGGGCCTTCCTCAGCAGTCACCAACGGCTCCTTCAACACCCTCCTGTAGAGATCCCGTAGTGCCTTGTGAGACCTCTGCTCAAGAGAATTGAAGGCTGCACGATCTTTGGCGAGAACTTTCGCCTTGGCCTCCAGTCGGGCCTTCTCCACCTCCACCTCCTCCTTTAGCTTCTCCAGGCGGCCGCACTCTGCGGTCTGTGTCCGCGCCGCTTGCTCCAGCTCGGCGTCATGATCGGCGACTACGGCTTCCCGGGCCTTCAGCTTCTCCTCCCGCGCCTCGCGCAGACGAGCCTCGGCGGCTCGCTCATTACGCAGGTGCCACATGGCAGCGCTCCTCGGCATCCTTCAACGCCATGTCGCGGGAAGCCGCGGCCAGGCCGGCGGCCTATTTACCCTCCTTAGAGGCCGCCACGGCCTGGCTCCATGTCACCCTGACGGACGCGTCAGATCGCAGCCATCCCGAGATCAGCTCCAGGCTCCCCGATGGCAGGCGACGATCGGCACCTTGAAGGTCGTCGTGAAGCTGGTTCAGCGCAGAAAGAGCCTCCTCCAGAGCACCAGGCGAGGCAGGAGGATCACGGCCCAGCAGCGTGATGGAAGGGGGAGGAGACAGTGTCGGTGCCAGGATCGGCAAGGTAGCAGCAGCAAAGAGGGGCGAGGGCTCCAGAGCCTTCGGGACCTCGGCAGGCGAGCTGAGGGCGGGCGCCTCCGGAGCCGGCTTGGCTACAGAGATCGCCTTCTCCTGAGGCCGGGCCTCCGAGTCTCGCGAGGATGACCCAGCCGCAGAAGTGCGCAGGCCATCACCATCCTTCTGTGTCAGGGATGGCGCGGCCGCGACAAGCTGCTGGGCCTCGGTGGTCATGGTCGTCTCCTTCTTCTTCTTCACCATCGACATTGGCCTAACCATACAAGAGGAAGGCATCAAGATATTACGACGAGAACAGTGAACAAAGATCAAGGCAGAGCACTTACTGATCCACGGCGGCATAATCCCTCACCCTCTTCTGAAGCACCATGCCCGCAGGCTTCGCGGGCTGGGGCACTAGCGCACGAGCCCCAGGGGCGGACGAGGGCACAACGCCTAGATCTGCAGCAGTGCCGGCTGGCGACAAGGCGGTGGCATCACCCCGGGGGATCAGGGCCAATTTTCTCTTCTTCGGGTCCCCTGGCTTCGGCTTCTTCGAAGGGGTGCCCTTCGACCTCGTGGCGACCCCAATGGAGTGCGGTGACTCCCTGACTGGGTGCTCACCAACATTGTCATCGTCAGAAAGGGTACGGAGGAGATCGGTCTGGCATGGGGGAGAGGTCTCCCCTGCTCCCTCCCGGGTCACCTCCGAGTCTACCCCCTCCTCCTGGTCGGACTCGCCAGAGGACCCCGTCACCAGGGAGCCCGGGGGTCGGGAGGGCGCCAGAGGTATGAGCCCGCGCTCGTCGAAGACAGGCATGGCGGCGCCAATCTTTTCCCCATTCGGGCGGCGGTACAGCGGAAGATGGGAGTCTGGGGGGCATCCCTGGTCCTTCCCGAGTAGGGTGCGCATAATCTGGTCCAGCTCCTCCTGGGACAAGTCATCTGGGCGCAACCGGAGGTCATCTCCCGCGCCCTTGAACTTTCACATGGGGCGCGAGTGCGCCTGGAGCATAGCCAGGCGCTGCATCAGGAATTCCTTGATGATCATGGCCCCCGTGAGCTTCTCCGCCTTCGGGTCATCAGTCTTCAGGTTTGCCGCCATCCTCTCCAGCAACGTCTCCACCCTGGAATCAGTGAGCTTCTCGTGAGTCCATCCTTCCTGGTGCATCGGCTGCAAGGTCGGCAGCGCCAGCCGGGGGTGGGTGCGCTTGGCGTCCATGAAGATCCACGTGTTCCTGAAGACCTTCACCTTCTTCCCAGCCCGTGAGATCGCGTTACTGACATTCGCCGCAACGAAGTTGGCGCACCCCGACCACTGGGTGCCGTTGACCCGGAGGTAGAAGAGGCGTTAGAGTGATACGTCTCCAACGTATCTATAAACTTTTATTGTTCCATGCTATTATATTATCAACCTTGGATGTTTTATATGCATTTATATGCTATTTTATATGATTTTTGGGACTAACCTATTAACCTAGAGCCCAGTGCCAGTTTCTGTTTTTTCCTTGTTTTAGAGTATCGCAGAAAAGGAAAATCAAACGGAGTCCAATTGACCTGAAACTTCACGAAACTTATTTTTGGACCAGAAGAAGCCCACGGAGTATGGAGTTGGATCAGGAGAGTCCCGGGCTGCCCACGAGGGTGGGGGCGTGCCCACCCCCCTGGGTGCCCCCCTGCCTCGTGGACAGCCCGGAGGTTCACCGACGTACTTCTTCCTCCCATATATACCCATATACCCTAAAAACTTCGGGGAGCACAATAGATCAGGAGTTCTGCCGCCAGAAGCCTCCGTAGCCACCGAAAACCAATCTAGACCTGTTCCGGCACCCTGCCGGAGGGGGAACCCCTCTCCGGTGGCTATCTTCATCATCCTGGCGCTCTCCATGACGAGGAGGGAGTAGTTCTCCCTCGGGGCTGAGGGTATGTACCAGTAGCTATGTGTTTGATCTCTCTCTCTCTCTCTCGTGTTCTTGAGGTGGCATGATCTTGAAGTATCGCGAGCTTTGCTATTATAGTTGGATCTTATGATGTTTCTCCCCCTCTACTCTCTTGTAATGCATTGAGTTTTCCATTTGAAGTTATCTTATCGGATTGAGTCTTTAAGGATTTGAGAACACTTGATGTATGTCTTGTGTGGGATACCCGTGGTGACAATGGGGTATTCTATTGATTCCCTTGATGTATGTTTTGGTGATCAACTTGTGGGTTCCGCCCATGAACCTATGCATAGGGGTTGGCACACGTTTTCGTCGTGATTCTCCGGTAGAAACTTTGGGGCACTCTTTGAGGTTCTATGTGTTGGTTGAATAGATGAATCTGAGATTGTGTGATGCATATCGTATAATCATACCTATGGATACTTGAGGTGACATTGGAGTATCTAGGTGACATTAGGGTTTTGGTTGATTTGTGTCTTAAGGTGTTATTCTAGTACGAACTCTAGGGTTGTTTGTGACACTTATAGGAATAGCCCAACGGATTGATTGGAAAGAATAACTTTGAGGTGGTTTTGTACCCTACCATAATCTCTTCGTTTGTTCTCCGCTATTAGTGACTTTGGGGTGACTCTTTGCTGCATGTTGAGGGATAGTTATATGTTCCAATTATGTTATTATTGTTGAGAGAACTTGCACTAGTGAAAGTATGAACCCTAGGCCTTGTTTCCTATCATTGCAATACTGTTTATGCTCACTTTTACCATTAGTTACCTTGCTGTTTTTATATTTCCATATTACAAAAACCTATATCTACTATCCATATTGCACTTGTATCACCATCTCTTTGCCGAACTAGTGCACCTATACAATTTACCATTGTATTGGGTGTGTTGGGGACACAAGAGACTCTTTGTTATTTGGTTGCAAGGTTGCTTGAGAGAGACCATCTTCATCCTACGCCTCCTATGGATTGATAAACCTTAGGTCATCCACTTGAGGGAAATTTGCTACTGTCCTACAAACCTCTGCACTTGGAGGCCCAACAACGTCTATAAGAAGAAGGTTGTGCAGTAGACATCAAGCTCTTTTCTGGCGCCGTTGCCGGGGAGGTGAATGCTTGAAGGTATATCTTTAGATCTTGCAATCGAATCTTTTAGTTTCTTGTTTTAGCACTAGTTTAGTGTATAAAAGAAAACTACAAAAAATGGAATTGAGTTTATCTCATACGCTTCATCCTTTTAATATCTTTCGTGAGTATGATGGAAAAGAAAATTGTGCCAAAGTGTTAGAAGAAGAATGCATTAAAATGTTTGGCACTAAATCTTTGAACGATGAGCATGATTGCAATGTTGTTAGTATGAACTCCTTGAATATCCATAGTACTAATGATGATTGCACTAGTTATGATGAAAATGTCTCCTATAAACATGTCAATTTTTGTGGAGTACATTGGGTTTGCAAGTACACACCAAATAGGGAAGATAGATATTGCAAGAGGCATAAGCATTTAGAAACTAAATGGTTGCAAGAAAGGCTAGATGTTTGTGCTGAAAATTTAAATTTTCTTAGCCATACTTGTGAACTTTGCAATGAACATGATCATTTCAGTACCCAATGCAAATTGTTTCATGATCGTATCGTGTCCAAAAATTGTGATGACTTGATTTCCCTTGCACATCACAATGAACTTAGTTTGCTCTTGGGTTATGAAGAAATGAAATGTATAACTAAGGATATTCCAGAATTTGCCCTTGATAGAGTTCTTCATTTTGATCTAGGGGAAATTTATATGTATTGCGCGGTGAATTGCATTGAAAATCCTTATATTGTCAATTACATAAAGAAAACAAAACAAATAGAAGATGAAGAGAATACTAACGAAAGGGAAGAGACTTCCCAATATTCTCCTATTATTTCTTATGATGAATCAGGTAACGAGGAGGAGCCTTATATTCAACCAATCTCATTAATAAGGAGCTCCAAAAAGAGGATTGAACCCACACATGAGGTGAAGAAGAAGAAAAGAAAAAGGAAGATAGGTAAAAAGATATCTCTCCCAAATAATGTTGCTCCTATTATTGTTGTGCCTCATGAAAATGAATCAAAAATAATTGTGGAAGATGATGCACTTGATGATGATCTCGTTATGCCTATTGCTTGTTGTGATGATTATGATTGGGAAGATAATGATACTTCTTATGATCTTGAAAATCTTTTTGGCACTTGCTTGGAAGAATATGATAATTGCTATACTATTGGTGCTATCCATACTATTAATGATGAGAGTGATTATGCTTATGAAATGAAAAGGCCCAAGCTTGGGGATGCTATGTTTGAAGAAGATAATGTTTTTGAGAATATATTTGCTGCAATTAATGTTTGTCCCAAGCTTGGGGATGCTACGTTTAATGAAGATGATATTTTTAGCCTCCCAAGTTTTGATATGCAAAGTTGTTATGATGATAGCATGCCTTCTACCTATGATGATTATGTTGATGAAAGTGGGTTTGGAAGAGTGTCAACTTTAGGAAGTAATGATCCCAATATTTTGGAGGATGTTTAATCTTATAATATTTATGAAAGTGGATTTGGAGAGGTCATGACTTTATTTAGTGATGTATCCACTGTTTCGGAAGAGGTTTCAATTGATTATGATCAGAACAAAGTTGCTACTTATGACGATTATTGTGATGACACTTATGCTATAAAAAGTAGTTATGATTATATTTATAAAACTTGTCATGATTATGATTCCCCTTTTTCTGAACATTACTCTTTTAATGTGGAAACAATTTATAGTATTCAAGTCTCTTATGATACTCCCACTGTCCCGAATGAGAAGAATTTTGCTTATATGAAGAGTAGTAAATTTTATATGCTTGTAGATCATGAAAAGAATGCTTTAGGTGATGGTTATATTGTTGAATTCATTCATGATGCTACTGAAAATTATTATGAGGGAGGAATATATACTTGTAGGAATTGCAATAATATCAAGTTTCTTCTCTATGTGCTTAAAATCTTGAAGTTACGCTTGTTTTGCCCTTGTATGCTAGTTGATTGTTGTTCCCATAAGTTGTTTGCTCACAAAATCCCTATGCATAGGAAGTGGGTTAGACTTAAATGTGCTAGTCATATTCTTCATGATGCTCTCTTTATGTTTCAATTTTTACCTTTTATGTGAGCATCATTGAAATCATCATGCCTAGCTAGGGGCGTTAAACGATAGCGCTTGTTGGGAGGCAACCCAATTTTATTTTAGTTTCTTGATTTTTGGTTCTGTTTAAGTAATAAATAATCCATATAGACTCTGGTTAGATGTGGTTTTATGTTTTAATTAGTGTTTGTGCCAAGTAGAACCTTTGGGAAGACTTGGGGAAAGTCTTTGCGATCATGCTGTAAAAAACAGAAACTTTAGCGCTCACGAGATTAGCTACAACTTTTTCCTGGAGAGTGCTATTTAGTTGATTATTTTTGCAGATGATAATAGATAAATTACTCACGTCCATAAATTTATTTTAGAATTTTTTGGTTCCAGAAGTTTGCGTTAGTCACAGATTACTACAGACTGTTCTGTTTTTGACAGATTCTGTTTTTCGTGTGTTGTTTGCTTATTTTGATGAATCCATGGCTAGTAAAATAGTTTATAAACCATATAGAAGTTGGAATACAGTAGGTTTAACACAAATATAAATAAATAATGAGTTCATTACAGTACCTTGAAGTGGTGTTTTGTTTTCTTTCGCTAACGGAGCTTACGAGTTTTCTGTTAAGTTTTGTGTTGTGAAGTTTTCAAGTTTTGGGTAAAGATTCGATGGATTATGGAACAAGGAGTGGAAAGAGCCTAATCTTGGGGATGCCCAAGGCATCCCAAGTTAATATTCAAGGACAACCAAAATCCTAAGTTTGGGGATGCCCCGGAAGGCATCCCCTCTTTCGTCTTCGTTCATCGGTAACTTTACTTGGAGCTATATTTTTATTTACCACATGATATGTGTTTTGCTTGGAGCGTCATTTTATTTTATTTAGTTTTTATTGCTGTTTGAATAAAATACCAAAATCTGAAATTCTTAAATGTTAGAGTGTCTTCACATAGTTACATAATTATTCAACTACTCATTGATCTTCACTTATATCTTTCGGAGTAGTTTGTCATTTTCTCTAGTGCTTCACTTATATCTTTTTAGAACATGGTGATGGTTTTATTTTATAGAAATAATTGATCTCTCATGCTTCACTTATATTATTTTGAGAGTCTTTAGAACAGCATGGTAATTTGCTTTGGTTATGAATTTAGTCCTAATATGATGGGCATCCAAGATGGGTATAATAAAAAAACTTTCATAAAAAGTGCATTGAATACTATGAGAAGTTTCATACTTGATAATTGTTTTGAGATATGAAGATGGTGATATTAGAGTCATGCTAGTTGAGTATTTGTGAATTTGAGAAATACTTGTGTTGAAGTTTGTGATTCCCGTAGCATGCATGTATGGTGAATCGTTATGTGATGAAGTCGGAGCATGATTTATTTATTGATTGTCTTCCTTATGAGTGGCGGTCGGGGACGAGCGATGGTCTTTTCCTACCAATCTATCCCCCTAGGAGCATGCCCGTAGTACTTTGTTTCGATAACTAGTAGATTTTTGCAATAAGTATGTGAGTTCTTTATGACTAATGTTGAGTCCATGCATTATACGCACTCTCACCCTTCCACCATTGCTAGCCTCTCTAGTACCACGCAACTTTCGCCGGTACCATAAACCCACTATTTACCTTCCTCAAAACAGCCACCATACCTACCTATTATGGCATTTCCATAGCCATTCCGAGATATATTGCCATGCAACTTTCCACCGTTCTGTTTATTATGACACGCTTCATCATTGTCATATTGCTTTGCATGATCATGTCGTTGACATTGTATTTGTGGCAAAGCCACCGTTCATAATTCTTTCATACATGTCACTCATAAATCATTGCACATCCCGGTACACCGCCAGAGGCATTCATATAGAGTCATATCTTGTTCTAAGTATCGAGTTGTAATTCTTGAGTTGTAAGTAAATAAAAGTGTGATGATCATCATTATTAGAGAATTGTCCCGGTGAGGAAAGGATGGTGGAGATTATGATTCCCCCATAAGTCGGGATGAGACTCCGAACAAAAATAAATAAATAAAAGAGGCCAAAGAAGCCCAAATAAAAAAATAAAAAAGAGAAAAGGCCCAAATAAAAAATAATAAATAAATAAATAAATGAGAGAAAAAGAGAGAAGGGGCAATGCTACTATCCTTTTACCACACTTGTGCTTCAAAGTAGCACCATGATCTTCATGATAGAGAGTCTCCTATGTTGTCACTTTCATATACTAGTGGGAATATTTCATTATAGAACTTGGCTTGTATATTCCAATGATGGGCTTCCTCAAAATGCCCTAGGTCTTCGTGAGCAAGCGAGTTGGATGCACACCCACTAGTTTCTTTTGTTGAGCTTTCATACACTTATAGCTCTAGTGCATCTGTTGCATGGCAATCCCTACTCACTCACATTGATATCTATTGATGGGCATCTCCATAGCCCGTTGATATGCCTAGTTGATGTGAGACTATCTTCTCCTTTTTGTCTTCTCCACAACCACCATTCTATTCTACCTATAGTGCTATGTACATGGCTCACGTTCATGTATTGCGTGAAAGTTGAAAAAGTTTGAGAACATCAAAAGTATGAAACAATTGCTTGGCTTGTCATCGGGGTTCTGCATGATTTGAATACGTTGTGTGGTGAAGATGGAGCATAGCCAGACTATATGATTTTGTAGGGATAGCTTTCTTTGGCCATGTTATTTTGAGAAGACATGGTTGCTTTGTTAGTATGCTTGAAGTATTATTATTTTTATGTCAATATTAAACTTTTGTCTTGAATCTTATGGATCTGAATATTCTTGCCACAATAAAGAGAACTACATGGATAAATATGTTAGGTAGCATTCCACATCAAAAATTCTGTTTTTATCATTTACCTACTCGAGGACGAGCATGAATTAAGCTTGGGGATGCTGATACGTCTCCAACGTATCTATAATTTTTGATTGTTCCATGCTATTATATTATCAACCTTGGATGTTTTATATGCATTTATATGCTATTTTATATGATTTTTGGGACTAACCTATTAACCTAGAGCCCAGTGCCAGTTTCTGTCTTTTCCTTGTTTTAGAGTATCGCAGAAAAGGAAAATAAAATGGAGTCCAATTGACCTGAAACTTCACGGAACTTAGTTTCGGACCAGAAGAATCCCACGGAGTATCGGAGTTGGACCAGGAGAGTCCCGGGCTGCCCATGAGGGTGGGGGCGCGCCCACCCCTGGGCGCGCCCCCTGCCTCATGGACAGCCTGGAGGTCCACCGACATACTTCTTCCTCCCATATATACCCATATACCCTAAAAACTTCGGGGAGCACAATAGATCGGGAGTTCCGCCGCCAGAAGCCTCCGTAGCCACCGAAAAACAATCTAGACCCGTTCCGGCACCCTGCCGGAGGGGGAATCCCTCTCCGGTGGCTATCTTCATCATCCCGGCGCTCTCCATGACGAGGAGGGAGTAGTTCTCCCTCGGGGCTGAGGGTATGTACCACTAGCTATGTGTTTGATCTCTCTCTCTCTCGTGTTCTTGAGGTGGCACGATCTTGATGTATCGCGAGCTTTGTTATTATAGTTGGATCTTATGATGTTTCTCCCCCTCTACTCTCTTGTAATGGATTGAGTTTTCCCTTTGAAGTTATCTTATCGGATTGAGTCTTTAAGGATTTGAGAACACTTGATGTATGTCTTGCGTGGGATACCCGTGGTGACAATGGGGTATACTATTGATTCCCTTGATGTATGTTTTTGTGATCAACTTGCGGGTTCCGCCCATAAACCTATGCATAGGGGTTGGCAGACATTTTCGTCTTGACTCTCCGGTAGAAACTTTGGGGCACTCTTTGAGGTTCTATGTGTTGGTTGAATAGATGAATCTGAGATTGTGTGATGCATATCGTATAATCATACCCACGGATACTTGAGGTGACATTGGAGTATCTAGGTGACATTAGGGTTTTGGTTGATTTGTGTCTTAAGGTGTTATTCTAGTATGAACTCTAGGGTTGTTTGTGACACTTATAGCAATAGCCCAACGGATTGATTGGAAAGAATAACTTTGAGGTGGTTTTGTACCCTACCATAATCTCTTCGTTTGTTCTCCGCTATTAGTGACTTTGGAGTGACTCTTTGCTGCATGTTGAGGGATAGTTATATGTTCCAATTATGTTATTATTGTTGAGAGAACTTGCACTAGTGAAAGTATGAACCCTAGGCCTTGTTTCCTATCATCGCAATACCGTTTATGCTCACTTTTACCATTAGTTACCTCGTTGTTTTTATATTTTCAGATTACAAAACCTATACCTACTATCCATATTGCACTTGTATCACCATCTCTTCGCCGAACTAGTGCACCTATACAATTTACCATTGTATTGGATGTGTGGGGGACACAAGAGACTCTTTGTTATTTGGTTGCAGGGTTGCTTGAGAGAGACCATCTTCATCCTACGCCTCCTACGGATTGATAAACCTTAGGTCATCCACTTGAGGGAAATTTGCTACTGTCCTACAAACCTCTGCACTTGGGGGCCCAACAACGTCTACAAGAAAAAGGTTGTGTAGTAGACATCATAGAGCAGCGCCACAGAGGGCATCATCCCCCAGAAACGCCTCACAGTAAAAGGAAAAGATTGCAGGAGGATGATGGAGTTGGGGTGAAGATGAAGGGCGTGGAGCTTGTAATGTTGAAGAACGGCATAGAAGAAGCCGAAGAAGGGGGGACCCATCCCTACGAAGACACTGTGCTGGAAGAAGGGGTAGGACACTACAAAAAATACACTTCCGTGATGATACGTGTTTGTCATAGTAGGTCACGTTTTCTGTCATGCATGTACATCCATGAAGATTTTATGACAGAATCAAGATAGTCATACCTGTGCTGTCGTAGAAGTGTTCCATGACACTACCAAAATTATCATCACGGAAGTGTCCACTTCCATGCCGATAAATCACGCATCATAGAAGTGCTTTTGTCAAGGGTGACCGAGACGTGGCATCGACCGTAATGAGTCGCCGTTAACCTATCGGGGCCAGTTTTGGATCTGATAACCCGTTAACAGCCCGGACCAATGGGGATTTTCCACGTGTAAAATTCTCATTGGCCGGAGGAAACACGTGTCGGCTCACCGTTGGACAAATGTCATCCACTCATTGGACAGGAGGCGCCTATGATACGTCGACACGTGGCACGGCCTAACAGAGGCCCATTCCGGTGAAAAGGCTGGCCCACCATGTTTTTTCAAACACTAGTGGGTTGGCCCGTTAACAGCCTGCCATGTTTTGTGTCAAATTGAGGCCCATACCAGATTAGGCCCGTTCATCCCCTGCCATGTTTTGGGCCAAATTACGGCCCATATCGGATAAGGCCCGTTAACAAGCTATTGTTCTTTTGGGACCATTCTAAGACAGGTTGTATTTCAGCCTGTTAAATGCCCGTTTACCAGTTCGTCCCGATAATAGTTTCGGCCTGTTAGCGGCCCGTGGTGCATCTAGGATGTTGTCAGCCCGGTTTAACTTTAGACCATTTAACGACCCATGCAGAAACTAGTATATTTCTTGTCCGAAGTAACTTTAGGCCTCTTAATGGCCCGTAGTCTTCATGGATAAATTTCAGGCCAACTGGCCTATCGGCATGTTAATGGCTCGTGTAACAGTTGGGCCTAATTACAGCCCGCGTTGAATCCGGCCTGCTTACAGCCCATCTGATAATGGCCCGTGACACTTTTAGGCCTATGGCCCGCATAGATACCGGCCTGCTTAAAGCACATAATTTTATTGGGCCAAACAGGCCCGAGATATATTTTGGCTTGTTAACTGCTGGTCCTATTTGGGCCAAACATGAGCTTTAGGCAGTTTCGGCCTGTATTGGCCCATGAATTTTTCGGCTCAATGCTAGCCCAATCTAGGTTTTAGCCTATTAAAAGCCCATGGTATTCTCTGGCCCAACTAGCCAGAACTTTACTCGGCTTGTTAAAGGCGGGAAACAACTATAGGTTTAGACCTGCTAATGGCCCAAGATGATTATAGGCCCACGTTTTGGCCCATATGAGTAATGGGCCAGCCTGAAGACCGACAACACTACAAAGAACTAGCCTATATTACAGCATACTGACCAAGAATAAACCTAGACTATACAACAAAGAAATTACAGCATATTACATCCCCTCTGCATCAAAGTTCACCGCCAGTGATAATAAAGGACAACCAAATAGCAGATTACATAAACTGGGTAGGTCGCCACTAGTGGAAGTTAACAGGCGGACAAAATAATAGACAGAACCGACAGCACTTCAACATAGTTCAAGAAAGGTTAGCCCAGCCCAGGAGCTACAGCGCAAGCAGCTTAGCAACCTGATGACACCGCACTTCTTTGGCGCTCATATCCACCAACTTAAGTAGCATAGCATCAATAAACGCCCTGTACTTACGGTTAATCTTGCATAGAGATTGGAGTTTCAATCGTATTTGAGCGGAAGCATGTATTTCTGCTTGAATTTCAGACTGAAGAAGTCGAACAGATTCAGGCGACGACTTCATCGAGCTTGTGTCACCGAGTAAGTTTGACACTACATCAAGATGTGACTTCGTGGTTGTATCCCTACCCTCAATATGTGTTGCCTTCTCCTCTGGAATATGTGTTAGAGGCATAAACAATGGGTTCGTCTCACTATCATTGTGGCAGTTCTTCTTAGCAGCAGTGTCGTGGAATTTTCACGGCAGATGTCCTAGTGTGAGGACATAGTCGTGGAGCCATCACACTAGGTTAGCTTAAAGGGGTTAAATGGGACAAAGGACACATGAATTTATACTGGTTCGGCCCCTTGTGGTGAAGGTAAAGGCCTACTCCAGTTGAGGTGGTATTGCTTAAGTCTCGATTACCAGGGAGTGAATACGCTTGACCTAGCTTTCGATCTCTTCTTTCTTGCCCTAAGTCGCCGCTGGGTCGTCCCTTTATATACACAGGTTGATGCCCGGCAGTTTATAGAGTCCCGGCTGGCTCATAAAAAGGCAAGATAACTCGGGGTTTTAGGTGAATACACCTGGCGTCCAAGCCTGGCTTTTAAGCCTATTAAAAGGGTCACAACAACTCTTGTCCGTTGAACAAAGAGCCCCCAAGTAACATTATATTCCGAGCATGTAAGCCGGATCAACAAGGGTAGTCATAGCTATGCTCGATGAGCAGGAAGCCCCCAAGTGATATATTTATGAGTTGTGCTCACTGGGTACCTATGTTTGAGCCGTGCTATGCAACAGACTCTCTTTGGCCCTTATTATTTGGCATCAAGCCTTCAAGTGATCATATAAAATAAAGACTCAATTTCTGAGAAATGAAAATGACAGAGGCCCTGATTTATCAGGGATGCCGGCTTTATTATATTAATCATAATATATACATTGTCAAAATATGTACATCAGGTGAGCCAGTGGCTCAGGTATAGTAAGGCCGAAGATGAGCAATATTCCACAGCCGGCGGGTTTCCTCCCCCGACGTGCATGAGTCCTTGTGGTCTTGAACATCGATAAGGTAGTATGACCCATTGTTTAGATTTTTGCTCACCATGAAGGGCCCTTCCCAAGGTGGGGATAGCTTATGCATATCAGATTGATCCTGAATAAGCCGGAGCACCAAGTCACCTTCTTGAACAGTTCTGGTTTTAACTCAGCGGCTGTGATATCGGCGCAGATCCTGCTGGTAAATCACCGAACGAGCCGCTGCAAGGTCACACTCCTCATCTAACAGGTCAAGGGCATCCTGACGTGATTTTACATTGTCAGCTTCAACATAAGCCGCCATGCGGGGCGAGTCGTGACGGATATCACTAGGGAGAACTGCCTCTGCTTCGTAAACCATGAAGAAATGCGTGTAACCATAGATCTGTTAGGGGTAGTATTGATACTCCATAACACGGAAGGTAACTCCTCCACCCAACAACCCGGCGTCCTTTGTAAAGGAACCATAAGCCGTGGCTTGATGCCTCTCAGGATCTCTTGATTGGCTCTCTCAGCTTGACCATTAAACTGGGGGTGAGCCACTGATGATACATCAAGCCGGATATGCTCACGTTGACAAAATTCTTCCATAGCACTCTTGGATAGATTAGTGTCATTATCAGTTATTATACTATGGGGAAAGCCAAAATGGAAAATCACCTTTTTTATGAATTGAACCGCTGTCGTTGCATCACATTTGCTAACTGGCTCTGCTTCAACCCACTTTGTAAATTTGTCAACTGCCACCAGAAGGTGTGTCTTTTTATCTTTGGACCTCTTGAAAGGCCCAACCATATCAAGCCCCCAGACTACAAACGGCAAAGTGATTGGAATCATCCTCAATTCCTGAGCTGGTACGTGAGCTCGGCGTGAAAACTTCTGACACCCGTCACACTTACTGACCAGATCTTCAGCGTCGGTGTGAGCCGTCAGCCAATAAAACCCGTGACGGAAAGCCTTGGCTACAAGAGACTTAGAGTCAGCGTGATGACCACAATCTCCTTCATGAATCTCTCGCAGAATTTCACGACCTTCTTCAGGAGAAACACAACATTGAGACTCCCATGTAACACTACGATGATGTAACTCTCCATTGACAATAGTCATTGACTTAGACCGCCAGGTTATCTGCCTAGCTAAAGTTTCATCCTCGGGTAAGTCTCCCCGGGTCATATAAGCCAAATATGGAACTGTCCAATTAGGAATAACATGAAGAGCTGCCACTAGCTGTGCTTCTGGGTCAGTAATAGCAAGATCCTGCTCTGTGGGCAATTTAACAGAAGGGTTGTGCAGAATATCCAAGAAAGTATTAGGTGGCACCGGCTTACGCTGAGACCCTAACCGGCTTAAAGTATCAGCCGCCTCATTTTTCCTGCGATCAACGTGTTCAACCTGATAACCTTTAAAGTGACCTACAATAGCATCAACCTCTCGACGATAAGCCGCCATGAGTGGATCCTTAGAATCCCAAGTGCCAGAAACTTGCTGAGCTACCAGATATGAGTCGCCGAAACACCTCACCCGGCTTAAGTTCATCTCCTTAGCCATCCGAAGACCATGGAGCAAGGCCTCATACTCAGCTGCATTGTTAGTACAAGGGAACATCAGCCGGAGAACATAAGGAAACTTATCACCTCATGGGGAAGTTAACACAACTCCAGCCCTCGAGCCTTCCAACTGTCTAGATTCATCGAAGTGAATAGTCCAATACGTGTTGTCCGGCTTCTCCTCGGGCGTCTGCAACTCCATCCAAACATTGATAAAATCCACAAGTGCTTGAGACTTGATGGTTGTACGAGGCACATACTTTAACCCATGAGGCCCAAGCTCAATGGCCCACTTGGCTACCCGCCCTATGGCTTCTCTGTTTTGGATGATATCCCCTATGGGGGCAGAACTAACCATAGTGATAGGATGACCCAGAAAATAGTGTTTAAGCTTCCGGCTAGCCATAAAAACCCCATACACCAACTTATGCCAATGTGGATACCTCTGTTTGGATTCAATAAGGACCTCACTGATGTAGTAAACCGGCCGTTGAACCAGATATCCATTGCCAGTTTCCTTCCTTTCCACTACAATGGCAACACTGACAGCTCGGCTATTGGCGGCCACATATAACAGCAAGGGCTCCTTGTCAATGGGAGCAGCAAGAACTGACGGCTCAGCCAATAGTTTCTTCAAGGCCTCAAATGCCTGATCAGCAGCATCACTCTAGAAAAAGTGATCTGTCTTCTTCTTCATCTGGTACAAAGGAATAGCTTTCTCACCCAATCGGCTTATAAACCGGCTTAAGGCCGCAATACGACCCGCCACACGCTGAACATTATTAACACATGTCAGCTTAGCCAGAAAGGTGATTGCTTTTATCTTCTCTGGTTTAGCCTCAATACCCCGTTCTGAAACTAGAAAACCCAATAGTTTGCCGGCTGGTACATCAAAAACACACTTGGCCGGGTTAAGTATCATCTTATAAACCCGGAGATTATCAAAGGTCTCCTTCAAATCATCAATCAAGGTTTCCTTCTTTCTAGATTTCACCATAATGTCATCCACATAGGCATGCACATTACGATCGATTTGATTGTGGAGGCAATTTTGCACACACCGTTGGTAAGTCGCCTGGGCGCTCTTGAGCCCAAAAGGCATAGACACATAGCAGAAGGCTCCAAACGGAGTGATAAAAGCCGTTTTCTCATGGTCCTTAACTGCCATTTTGATTTGATGATAACCAGAATAAGCATCCAAAAAGCTCAAATGCTCACAACCCGTTGTAGCATCAATAATCTGATCAATGCGAGGGAGAGCAAAGGGATCAGCCGGACAAGCCTTGTTTAAGTCCATGTAATCCACACATATGCCACGTGCCATTCTTCTTAAGTACCAGCACTGGGTTAGCCAACCACTCAGGGTGAAAAACTTCAACAATGAAACCAGCCGCCAAGAGCCGGGCCACCTCTTCACTAATGGCTTTACGCCTCTCTTCATTAAAACGACGAAGAAATTGTATAACCAGTTTAAACTTTGGATCAATATTAAGAGTGTGCTCAACGAGTTCCCTCGGTACACCTGGCATGTCAGAAGGTTTCCATGCAAAGATGTCCCAGTTCTCACGGATGAACTCGATGATCACGCTTTCCTATTTCGGATCCAGATTAGCACTGATGCTGAACTGTTTGGATGAATCACCAGGAACGAAATCGACCAGCTTAGTATCATCTGCCGACTTAAACTTCAAGACCGGATCATGCTCCATAGTTGGTTTCTTCAAAGATGTCATATCAGCCGGGTAAACATTATATTTGTAAAACTTCAACTCCTCTGTTGCGCAGACAGACTCAGCGTAGGCTGCATCACCTTCCTCACACTCCAAAGCTATCTTCCGGCTTCCATGCACCGTGATGGTCCCCTTGTGACCCGGCATTTTGATCTGCAGATAAACATAACAAGGCCTTGCCATAAACTTAGCATAAGCCAGTCGTCCAAACAGAGCATGGTAAGGACTCTTGATCTTTACCACTTTAAAGGTCAATGTCTTAGACCTGGAATCATAGTCATCTCCAAAAGAAACCTCCAAAGATATTTTTCCAACCGGATATGCCGACTTACCAGGCACTACATCATGAAATACAGTATTCGACGGCTTAAGGTTTTTGTTAGTCAATCCCATGCGATGGGAAGTTTCATAATAAAGGATATTGATGCTGCTGCCTACATCCATGAGTACTTTGGTGAATTTGTATCCTCCCACCTGAGGCGCCACCACCAAAGCCAAATGACCCGGATTATCAACCCGGGGCGGGTGATGCTCGCGACTCCACACAATGGGTTGCTCAGAGCATCACAGGTAACGAGGAACTGGTGGCTCAACGGCGTTTACCGCCCTCTTATGGAGTTTCTGATCCCGCTTGCATCAACTTGTGGTGAAAACATGGTACTGCCCACTATTCAACTGCTTTGGGTTACTCTGGTAACCGGACTGCTGCTGCTTCCCCTGATTGTTCTGTTGGCTGTAACTGCCCTGATTGCCTTGGTTTTGAAAGCCGGAATTAGAACCTCCACCACCATAATCTGGGCCATGAGAGCCGGAATCTGAGCCGCCACCTGGCCCATGATTGTTTTGAAAAAGATTGGAATTTCTATACTCCTTCATAATGAAGCAATCCTTCCAGAGGTGAGTGGATGGCCTCTCCCGGGTACCATGCCTTGGGCAGGGCATGTTTAGCTGCCGCTCAAGGTCAAAACCCGACCCTTCGATCCGTGGAGGCGGCTTTCCCTTACATCGATGTCCATTATTATGTGTATTGGTGTTAGCCACAAAATCCAAACTATTATCAGCTTTGCGCTTACCGTTGCCTCCCTGATTCGTCGGGTTATGCTGCTGCCCTGTGTTACCGCTGCTCTTCTTTCCCTTCCCCGGCTTTTCCTCAGACTCAGTGTCCTTGGTACCATCAGAGTCAGCATACTTAACCAGAGCCGCCATCAGCTCCCCCATGTCATTGCAGTGACGCTTGAGCCGCCCTAACTTATTCTTAAGGGGCAAAAAACGACAGTTCTTCTCTAACATCAAGACTGCTGAGCCGGCATTAATGCGATCCGACGAATGCAGGATAGTCGAGACTTGGCCCACCCAATGGGTTGTTGACTCACCTTCTTCTTGGATACAGGAATCTAAATCCACAATCGACATAGGCTGCTTGCATGTATCCTTAAAATTCTGGATGAACCGGACTTTTAACTCGGCCCACGATCCAATGGAGTTAGCAGGTAGCCCTTTCAACCAATTGCGAGCCGTCCCCTCCAACATCATCGTGAAGTACTTAGCGCATGTAGCATCATCAACATCCAACAGCTCCATTGCCATCTCATAACTCTCGACCCATGCTTCAGGGGTTAAGTCGGGCGTGTAATTGGGCACCTTATGAGGACCTTTGAAATCCTTGGGCAAGCGTATGTTGCGTAAAGCCGGCACCAAACATGGCACTCCCAAGGTTCTGGAGGTTACCCCCGTCTCCATCGAAGTTGTCGGATAAATCGAGGAACGTTGATGAGTCCCTTGCTAAGCCGCAAGCTCAGCTTCCCAGTGTGCTTTGCCCTGATCTACCAAATCTTGAGCATTGGCACCACCGCGCGTCGGGTCGTGTCCACGGGGCGGGTTACGGTGTCTCTCACTGCTTGAAACGGACGGTGAATCAATGTGTCTACTATAACTCCGGCTTGGGCGAGGGGTTGAATGAATCCTCTCATGACTATAGGAATAAGCCTCATGTTGTACCAATGCTGTCTGAAGAAGCTCCCTAGCCCTCCGCATTTCAACCGCAGTTGGAGACTCGCCTTCCACCGGCAGAGCCGCCAATCGCGATGCCGCAGCGATCATGCTATCCAAAGGGTTAGAGTAATGATCCAGTGGCGTTGGAACATACTGTGGTGGAACATTGTTCAGACGAGGCGGATCCGCCACGCATGGCTGAGTCGGCGCTCCATCCCTAGGCGTGGTTACCACCCGGTTTACCTCTGGCGGGTCACTGGTCCCTGCACCAGGTGTGTTGAAGAGGTTTCTCGCCTTGTAGACTGGAGGCAGATGACTCCTTTGACTTCTCCTCATTACGTCGTTCGAAGCGTTTTGATCCAACGAGAGCCGGAAAGAATCAGCCTGGATCCGTTGTGCCTGAGCATCCAGAACAGCTCGTTCCACCATCATCCTCGCGTCCTCAGCCGCCAAATCCTCCTTGCCTTGAGCTATCTGATCCCGCAGTTTTGCAATTTCCGCGTTATGCTGATCTTGATCTACCGGGTTGACTTTTGTTGTTACCAATGTTGTCAAGGTGTCCAGTAAGTCGGACAAAACCTGAGCCGGCAGGCGCGCGGGACCTCCTTCCCCGGCCGCTGTCACCGTTGCTGACCCAAAAATCATTGTTGCTGCCATTGAAGAATTCTGCACTGGCTGTGTGCCGGCCATGAAAATCGCGGCCCGGTTCGGCGGCTCACAGGGGTCCGGAATACTGTCGCCATCAGAACAGCCCCCAATCCTGTCGTCCTGCAGTTGATACAACAAGGTAGTCTCACCTGTGGACGACTCACCATTAGAGAAGATCTCCGTCTCACCACCAGATACGGATCCTTCCTCAAGTTCTGCTCCATGGATGAACCCCACGAAAGCACGTTTCATGGCAGGCTGAACTCAGGCGGGTCTTGCACGCTGAGCCATCTCGATGATGTCGGTGAAGATGTCCGGCTCAGGGCCCGGCTCGCCGACTTTGCCAATGAAAACCTAGATTCCGCCGAAGGTGAAGGTAAAGGCCTATTCCAGTTGAGGTGGTATTGCTTAAGTCTCGATTACCAGGAAGCGTATACGCTTGACCTAGCTTTCGATCTCTTCTTTCTTGCCCTAAGTCGCCGCCGGGTCATCCCTTTATATACACAGGTTGATGCCCGGCAGTTTACAGAGTCCCGGCCGGCTCATAAACAACGTGTCCGGCTTGGTGACTAACTGCACATGCCTTATACTACAAGTTACATACATATGACGGTTTACAATTGTTTGGGCCTTAAGTAGCCTTCGGGCTCCGGGCTTTGTCATTTGCATAATAGACTACCGCCTTAAGCATCTTCATGGGCCTTGTCTTGATAAACCGCCAAGGACTTAACCCGGCCCCTCCTGGGAGGGTTAACCCAATAGTCATATCCCCAGCAAGCAGTGCTATCACCCTGAAAGAGAAACAAGTAGGAAGATAACATGTTTTGCACGTATAAGCATCAACGCTGTCAATTCATCTCATTTCTTTGTCAGAAATAAAGAGACATGGTTTAAAATAACATTAACATAATAGGCATTGTTCATAGTTAAGACGGCAGGAAATGGCATTGTGCAGGAGCGGCCAGCTTCACCAGACCACTGGATTATAGATCAAGAATACAAGCATATATGTAGTTCTAAACAACGTATAAGCATGCATGGTGAGTGTATTGTCAATTTATACCATTTCAGATTGGTAAATAAAGAGACGCGATGAAATAACATTAATATAATATGACATTGTTTATAGTTGAGACATAGCAGGATATGACATTGTGCTGTTGTTGGTAGTCTCACCACACCACTGGATTACAGATCAAGAACACAAGCGTACACATAGTGCTAAAGAAGATAACTTTCTATGTTTAGTTTAATTTACATTGTACGAATAAGGAACTAGATTGTACAACTAAAGACTGAAATTGAGAAGGACAAACTTATGTTTATGTACTTCTACTTTATAAACTTTGAACAAGCAATTTGATGCAGACGACGAAAATGAACAGCATTTGCACTCATAGCTATCCAAATATACACAACAAAGTTTGAAGGCTTGAGGAGGACAAACTTACATTAGTAGTAAAGACAGGCTCTATAAAGGCCTTGTCCATATTGATAGGGGGCAATTCAAGAAGTTTACCGCATACTCTTCTTCAAGAGTATTGCCTTTATTCTACATTTTGTTAGGAGTAAATATAGATGTAAAAATATAGGAACAAATTGCAATTATTTAACTTAAGATGCAGAGTACAAATGTAAATATAGCATACAGGCAGAAGGCACTAACAAGAGCAATGCGGAGCTAAACTTCTTCAGTAACATTGGTTTTATTCAATATTTTGGCAAGAGTAAATGTAGATCTGATGTGTAGAAAAATGGAGGACAAGGGAAAGTAAGCTGCAAAGTGTACATGAAGAAATAGCTGACAAATATAAGTACAGTGATGAAGGATAACAAATACTTACAAGAACAATGCAAAACTATATTTCTTCGTAGGCATTGGGTTTATTCTACATTAATTTAAGCATTAATGTAGATCTGATAATTTGGAGCGAATAGTGGATAAGCAAGTTATAATGCACAATGATGTCACATAATCCACCAGGTATGAATGTAAGGACATCGATAGGACAATAGATACTCACAAGAGCAAAGCAGCGAACAGCATAGTTGAGATATCCTAGGTTTTGCGACGCTGGTTCTATTGCCAATATATGTCGGGTGCTATGTGATTTCTCCGGTAGCACCACCTTTTTCAAGGACCTTGCTTGTACTCCTTTAGGTTCTGCAATCACCCTCTTCCTTTTGGATGTCTGAAACACAAGAACAATATTTGAATGGAAAACATGGTATGACGACAAATGGAATAGGTGTTGATAATGGATGGGCATGGCATCTTCACATATATCATGAGTAAACTAAGCAGATGGCGGTGCGATGAAGCAAAATAAATGCAAGACACCTTATGTAAGATATGTGCAACCAATAAAACCTTGCCAAATTAGAACAGGCATCTTATTGGGTGAACGGGGTAGGCCATTTGCCTTTGACTCCTTGAGCTCAGAATAGTCATTAGGATCATATTCTGAATATGAATATATAGGTCGGGAGCATGTGGGTTTCATTGCATCCATAATGGACCTCAATCCCTTGATGCCAAGTTTGTTACCCATTGAACTGTTCCGCAATATTCTTCTGATGTGTGCATTCTTATATTCATTGTGATTACGTACAATATTTGTAAAGCATGAAAACACAAATAGTAATGAGATTATCTTTATACTCAAAAGATGAGCCAATAAACTAGTTGGATGAAACTGGTGGCCAAGTTACTCAAACCTCCCTCGGCATGAGGCCACTATTTGAGGATAAACCTACAAGCAAAGTTCAGATTGTCTATGCTGCCTCTTATGTACTCGAAAGTTTACTCGTACAAGCATTAATTTAGCAACAAGTACCTCCCACTGAACACCATTTACCAGTCTGTACCCTAGGTAATTAAAGTTCGTCCATGGATGATATTGGCTGTGATCTCAATCATTTGGATGCATAAACATACTGAACATGTGTATATCTGAATCTTTTTGTGAATTATCTATGAATATTGTCGTGTGATCTATCAATCATTTGGATGCATAGGCATGCTGAACTTGTGTATATATGAATCTTTTGAGTTGTTGATTGTGAATGTTGGCTATGAATATGAACGTGTCATGTGAACCTGAGTTTGATACGAATGTTTACCTTTTCGGCTGTACTTGTGTGTGAACTTGTTAGTATGTCTACTGTGGGATTTGTGACGTGTGGGTGTCAATGACACACCTTCTTCCCAAGAAGAATTGCACCTGCTTTGTTAGGGTAGCAACGACGCATCATCTCTTTTTAATATTTTTGCTCTCTCTTCCCCCTCCCCCGCTCAACCCCTGCCGTAATGTTTACGGCCTCAAAACAAACATAGTACTGCGTTGTTTTGGGGGCTTGATGAAAAATCGAGTGCTGGTTTCTGTAGGTTGGCCTGCCCAACAAATGGGCTGCTGGTCCACCATGGACTGGGAGGCTAAAAATACAAGTTGTATGGTGCAGAGGTAAGTAAAAAACACCATCGAGATCCATCCACTGAAGAAAAAAATCGCGTTTGATGTGCTTCTTCAGTCGCGCCGCCGGCCCCCTCTTTAATCCAGTTCGCTTGGGGATCTAGCTGGTATCATTTTTTTCAAAGGGCGAACAAGTATCAGCTAGGCCTAGGTTTTGTTTTTTAACATGCGTAGCCCACAACATACGGAGATAATGGTTTCAACTTATTTTTTGAGGTCCATACCAGCTTAGGGGCCTCCTAGCGTAGGTTTTACTTTTTCTTAAAAATCGGCAATCCAATGTATTTTTAAATAAAACACAGATCTTTGTTCTATTTATCTATATATAAGAATAATTATGTTGTGTCCAATCTATGTTTTCCCTTCTAACCACATTATATATATATATATATGTTATTACTATTATCGTATATTTTATAGAGACTTATATATACATTATAAAAACATCCCACGTGTTATTAACTTATAAAAGTAAATGTTTAACAGAAGTTGGCAAGGAAAATCCTGGTTGTTTTTGACTCACAAGCAAGGAAAATCTTGGTGATTGCATACAAAAGCTTGCGAAGATTTTAAGGACCAATGTAATAATAACGCGCTCATTTTTATTTTGAGCAATAACTCACTAATTTGTTAATTTTATATATAAAAAATGTGTCACTCCGGTTTATTTTTTGATATTAATTGCTCCTTCTAACCTAACATTATATATAGAACGAGCCCAGCTAATTCGTGTATTCCAAAAAAGTGCAAATGGGCTGGAATTTCTTAAAAAATATTAAATGGGTCGCATTGACGCGAAATTATTTGTTCACCCAGCCCAGCAATGGACTATACATTCTAGAAAACATAGTTAAATATATGTCACATTTTTGCAGGCTGACATGTGGGCCAATAGGTCGAAGCCTACGCGGGGCGTTGTCAACTTCGACAACAAATGATTATGACATCCACAGCCATTGGATTTATATCCAACGGCCGGCATGCACCTTCAACCTCTCGTCTTCTTCCTCCAGCGTCGCTAGGACCACCTGGTCCGGCCTCCAGCGGCTAGCGGCTCTGCTTAGCACGCATCGCTACGAAGCGCTACCCCACCGCCGGTCAGGCTATCCCTCCACCCCTCCACACCTCCTGTTATTCTTCACCGACTGCAGCCCCATGCCGCACCAGAACTAGTTATAACCCTTATACTCCTCTCAACCTACGACTCCACTGCCGCGTCTTCCCATCTCCAGGTCATTCCCATCCTGGGCCTCGCCGTCGTCCACCGCCTCGCTTTGCTCGGCGCGGCGTGGTCAACAAACGGGAGTCATTGGAAGAGGACTGTACATGGAGAGCCTGACGGCTTGGACCCACGAGGTCCATGGTCGCACGCAAGGAAAGTTCATCCTTATTAAGCTGGAAAAAAAATGTTTCCTCCCCCTGACAGCTGGGACCCACCGGTTGTATCTTCGCATGGAAGGAAGTGCCTCCTTGTTATGTAAAAAAACTATTCCTCCCGTTGACAGTTGGGACCCGTCAGATTTGGTGGCTGGCTTGTGGGCCTACTAAGCAGACGTGTACGCAGGGCTTTGTCAACTTAATCAACAAATGATTCTAGCAGCTAGACTGTTGGATGTTAATCCAACAGCTGTGCTCCTTCGTCAACCTCTGTTCTTGCTCCTGTCTCCCGTGGGTGGCACCGCGGCAGTGCCGTCGTGCACCCGAACCAGTCAAGTTTTCCACTCCTCTCCATCTGCGACTCCACTTCCACGTCTTTCCCATCTCCGGGTCGTTCCAGTCTGGGGCCTCGCCGTCGTCCACAGGCCTTGGTGCACTCGGCACGGTGTGGTCAACGTGGTCAACAAACGAGAGTCATCGGAAGATGACTGTACGTGAGAGGCTGACCGTGGGGATGCACCACGCCCATGGACGAATGCATGCAACTACATCCTTTTTACCCTGAAAAATAATGTTTTCTCCCCCTGACTGCTGGGACCCACCAGCTAGATCTTCGCACGCAATGAAGTGCGTCCATATTACGGGCAAAAAAATGATTCGCCCCTGACTGTTGGGACCCACCAGCTACATCTTCGCATGCAAGGAAGTGCCTGACAGTCGGGACCCACCTGGTCGAAGCGTATGTATCGTTGTCTGTCTTGTGGGAATGTGTATGTACATACTGGTCGATCGGTCTCTCTGCAACGATGAACCGTAGCCGAGTAAGTAGCGGCACATGTCATAGTAGAGCCCCCCATGTAGCAGTTTAGGTTGTCCCGTCTAAACCGTGTACACGTACATACAACCACACGCCAAAAAATATGGCCATGTACGTACATACGAGCGGGATCTCGAACGCCTACTCACACATACGTACGGCCAGGGCTCGTGTACATGGCTGGTTCGGAACGGAGAAACTGCGTCGGCGTGTTCATGGGGAGGCAGCAAAATGTGTCGTGTTCATCGGGAGGCAACGGAATACATCGTGTTCATCAGCAGCCAACCGGCTTGGATGAAACAACCGATCGAAATGAGGCCTGGCGTATCACAGAATGGAGGAAACGACCTTGTGTTTGACTGGCCACGATCGAAACGGGATCCTGTTCATCGGGAGGGGTCTGGCGTACTGCAAAACGGAGGAAACCGACTTCTTTTGGACCTCCTACGGTCGAAACGGGGTCCTGTTGATCGGGAGGGGTGTGGCGTACCGCAAAACGGAGGAAACAGACTTGTGTTGGAGCGCTACGGCCGAAGCAGGGGTCCTGTTCATCAAGAGGGGTGTGTCGTACCGCAAAACGAGACTCCACGGGATACTGTTCATCTCCACCATCGACCTCCTCCAGCCTCCACCGGCTACTGTTCATCCACCGTCGACCTCCTCCAGCCTCCACCTGCGATTGTTCATCCATGGGCTCCTGTTCATCTAGCCTCCATCGCTCCTCCACCGGCTACTGTTCAACTAGCCCTCTCCACGGGGTCCTGTTCAACCACCCTCCACTAGCTACTATTCATCTAGCCCTCCATCGGCTACTATTCAACCAGCCCTCCATGGGGTCCTATTCATCCAGCCCTCCACGGGGTCCTGTTCATCCAACCCCAACCGGCTCGACCGGGGTCCTGTTCATCCAGCAGCAACGACCTCTACTACCACAGGGTCCTGTTCATCCAACCCCCCACCGGGAACTGTTCATCCAAACCCCCCAACAACGCTCACTATTCATCCAGAGGCAGCATCGATCGGCTTCAGTTAGCAGCAGTAGCGAAGGAATCGCTCGATCGGGTTTAGTAAACGGCGATCGATCGATCGCTTGGGTTCAGTAACACGTAGCCTGCAGTGCAATCGCTCGGGTTCAGTAGGCGAACGCCTCGCTCGGGTTCAGTCAGAGCCCAACACCTCGCACCCACGCGTGTACGTAACTGGGAACTCCTGATATTTTCCTCGCCCTCGCTTCTACCATGGGTTTTTCCGTCATGCACGGCCCAAAGAATGTCATGCAGCTGCGTCTCCGGCCTGCCCAAGACGAAAAGCCCATTTTCTATCATGATTTTTGTCATAGAAGTAGGAGCCCACCACATCTATGATGATACCGGTTTTTCTCACAATTATCGTCATAAAAGTGTCATAAGCATGACAAAAAAAATTCGTTCGGCCCAAAATGTCACGGATGTGTCTTTTTTTGTAGTGGGAGGTGTTGGGGAACGTAGTAATTTCAAAAATTTCCTACGCACACGCAAGATCATGGTGATGCATAGCAACGAGAGGGGAGAGTGTTGTCCACGTACCCTCGTACACCGAAAGCGGAAGCGTTATGACAACGCGGTTGATGTACTCGTACGTCTTCACGATCCGACCGATCCAAGTACCGAACGCATGGCACCTCCCAGTTCAGCACACGTTCAACTCGATGACGTCCCACGAACTCCGACCCAGCAGAGCTTCGAGGGAGAGTTCCGTCAGCACGACGGCGTGATGACAGTGATGATGATGATACCGACGCAGGGCTTCGCCTAAGCACCGCTACGATATGACCGAGGTGGATTATGGTGGAGGGGGCACCGCACACGGTTGGGAGAGGTCAATTGATCAACTTGTGTGTCTAGAGGTGCCCCCCTGCCCCCGTATATAAAGGAGCAAGGGGGAGGCCGGCCGGCCCTCTATGGGCGCGCCAGGACGAGGAGTCCTCCTCCTAGTAGGAGTAGGACTCCCCTTTCCTACTCCTACTAGGAGGAGGAAAGGAAGGACGAGAAGGAGAAGGAAGGAGAGGGGGGGAAAGGAGGAAAGGGGGCCCGGCCCCCTAGTCCAATTGGCCCATGAGGCCCATTACTTCTTCCTCGTATTCCCGTAACTCCCCGGTACCCCCGAAAATACCCGAATCACTCGGAACCTTTCCGATGTCCGAATATAGTCGTCCAATACATCGATCTTTACGTCTTGACCATTTCAAGACTCCTCGTCTTGTCCCCGATCTCATCCGGGACTCCGAACTACCTTTGGTACATCAAATCACATAAACTCATAATACAATCGTCACCGAAACTTTAAGCGTGCAGACCCTACGGGTTCGAGAACTATGTAGACATGACCGAGACACGTCTCCGGCCAATAACCAATAGCGGAACCTGGATGCTCATATTGGTTCCCACATATTCTATGAAGATCTTTATCGGTCAAACCGCATAACAACATACGTTGTTCCCTTTATCATCGGTATGTTACTTGCCCGAGATTCGATCGTTGGTATCTCAATACCTAGTTCAATCTCATTACCGGCAAGTCTCTTTACTCGTTCCATAATACATCATCCCACAACTAACTCATTAGTTGCAATGCTTGCAAGGCTTATAGTGATGTGCATTACCGAGTGGGCCCAGAGATACCTCTCCGACAATCGGAGTGACAAATCCTAATCTCGAAATACGCCAACCCAACAAGTACCTTCAGAGACACCTGTAGAGCACCTTTATAATCACCCAGTTACGTTGTGACATTTGGTAGCACACAAAGTGTTCCTCCGGTAAACGGGAGTTGCATAATCTCATAGTTATAGGAACATGTATAAGTCATCAAGAAAGCAATAGCAACATACTAAACGATCGAGTGCTAAGCTAACGGAATGGGTCAAGTCAATCACATCATTCTCCTAATGATGTGATCTCATTAATCAAATGACAACTCTTTGTCTATGGTTAGGAAACATAACCATCTTCGATCAATGAGCTAGACAAGTAGAGGCATACTAGTGACACTCTGTTTGTCTATGTATTCACACATGTATCATGTTTTTGGTTAATACAATTCTAGCATGAATAATAAACATTTATCATGATATAAGGAAATAAATAATAACTTTATTATTGCCTCTAGGGCATATTTCCTTCAGTCTCCCACTTGCACTAGAGTCAATAATCTAGTTCACATCGCCATGTGATTTAACACCAATAGTTCACATCACCATGTGATTAACACCAATAGTTCACATCACCATGTGATTAACACCCATAGTTCACATAGTCATGTGATCAACACCCAAAGGGTATACTAGAGTCAAAAATCTAGTTCACATCGCTATGTGATTAACACCCAAAGAGTACTAAGTTGTGATCATGTTTTGCTTGTGAGAGAAGTTTAGTCAACGGGTCTGCCACATTCAGATCTGTAAGTATTTTGCAAATTTCTATGTCAACAATGCTCTGCACGGAGCTAATCTAGCTAATTTCTCCCACTTTCAATATGTATCCAGATTGAGATTTAGAATCATCTGGATCAGTGTCAAAACTTGTATCGACGTAACCCTTTACGACGAACCTTTTGTCACCTCCATAATCGAGAAACATATCCTTATTCCACTAAGGATAATTTTGACCGCTGTCTAGTGATCTACTCCTAGATCACTATTGTACTCCCTTGCTAAACACAGTGTAGGGTATACAATAGATCTGGTACACAGCATGGCATACTTTATAGAACCTATGGCTGAGGCATAGGGAATGACTTTCATTCTTTCTATCTTCTGCCGTGGTCGGGCTTTGAGTTTTACTCAATTTCACACCTTGTAACACAGGTAAGAACTCTTTCTTCGACTGTTCCATTTTGAACTACTTCAAAATCTTGTCAAGGTAAGTGCTCATTGAAAAAAATTATCAAGTGTCTTGATCTATCTCTATAGATCTTGATGCTCAATATGTAAGCAGCTTCACCGAGGTCTTTCTTTGTAAACTCCTTTCAAATACTCTTCTATGCTTTCCAGAAAATTCTACTTATTTCCGATCAACAATATGTCATTCACATATACTTATCAGAAATGCTATAGTGCTCCCATTCACTTTCTTGTAAATACAGGCTTCACCGCAAGTCTGTATAAAACTATATGCTTTGATCAACTCATCAAAGCGTATATTCCAACTCCGAGATGCTTGCACCAGTCCATAGATGGATCGCTGGAGCTTGCATATTTTGTTAGCACCTTTAGGATTGACAAAACCTTCTGGTTGCATCATATACAACTCTTCTTTAATAAATCCGTTAAGGAATGCAGTTTTGTTTATCCATTTGCCAGATTTCATAAAATGCGGCAATTGCTAACATGATTCGGACAGACTCAAGCATAGATACGAGTGAGAAACTCTCATCATAGTCAACACCTTGAACTTGTTGAAAACCTTTTGCGACAATTCTAGCTTTGTAGATAGTAACACTACTATCAGCGTCCGTCTTCCTCTTATAGATCCATTTAATCTCAATGGCTCGCCGATCATTGGGCAAGTCAATCAAAGTCCATATTTTATTCTCATACATGGATCCCATCTCAGATTTCATGGTCTCAAGCCATTTTGCGGAATCTGGGCTCATCATCGCTTCCTCATAGTTCGTAGGTTCGTCATGGTCAAGTAACATGACCTCCAGAACAGGATTACCATACCACTCTGGTGCGGATCTCACTCTGGTAGACCTACGAGGTTCGGTAGTAACTTGATCTGAAGTTACATGATCATCATCATTAGCTTCCTCACTAATTGGTGTAGGAGTCACATGAACAGATTTCTGTGATGAACTACTTTCCAATAAGGGAGCAGGTATAGTTACCTCATCAAGTTCTACTTTCCTCCCACTCACTTCTTTCGAGAGAAACTCCTTCTCTAGAAATGATCCATTCTTAGCAACGAATGTCTTGCCTTCGGATCTGTGATAGAAGGTGTACCCAACTGTCTCCTTTGGGTATCCTATGAAGACACATTTCTCCGATTTGGGTTTGAGCTTATCAGGATGAAACTTTTTCTTATAAGCATCGTAACCCCAAATTTTAAGAAACGACAACTTTGGTTTCTTGCCAAACCACAGTTCATAAGGTGTCATCTCAACGGATTTAGATGGTGCCCCTTTTTAACGTGAATGCAGCTGTCTCTAATACATAACCCCAAAATTATAGTGGCAAATCGGTAAGATACATCATAGATCGCACTATATCCAATAAAGTGCGGTTACGACGTTTGGACACACCATTATGCTATGGTGTTCCGGGTGGCATGAGTTTGTGAAACTATTCCACATTGTTTTAATTGAAGACCAAACTCGTAACTCAAATATTTATCTCCACGATCAGATCATAGAAACTTTATTTTCTTGTTACGATGATTCTCCACTTCACTCTGAAATTCTTTGAAATTTTCAAATGTTTCAGACTTGTGCTTCATTAAGTAGATATACTCATATCTGCTCAAATCATCTGTGAAGGTCGGAAAATAACGATACCCGCCGCGAGCCTTAACACTCATCGGATCGCATACATCAGTATGTATTATTTCCAATAAGTCAGTTGCTCGCTCCATTGTTCCGAAGAATGGAGTCTTAGTCATCTTGCCCATGAGGCATGGTTCGCAAGCATCAAGTGATTCATAATCAAGTGATTCCAAAAGCCCATCAGCATGGAGTTTCTTCATGCGCTTTACACCAATATGACCTAAACGGCAGTGCCACAAATAAGTTGCACTATCATTATTAACTTTGCATCTTTTGGTTTCAATATTATGAATATGTGTATCACTACGATCGAGATCCATAGAACCATTTGCATTGGGTGTGTAACCATATAAGGTTTTATTCATGTAAACAGAACAACAATTTATTCTCTTACTTAAATGAATAACCGTATTGCAATAAACATGATCAAATCATATTCATGCTCAATGCAAACACCAAATAACACTTATTTAGGTTCAACACTAATCCCGAAAGTATAGGGAGTGTGCGATGATGATCATATCAATCTTGGAACCACTTCCAACACACATCGTCACTTCACCCTTAACTAGTCTCTGTTCATTTTGCAACTCCCGTTTCGAGTTACTACTCTTAGCAACTGAACCAGTATCAAATACCAAGGGGTTGCTACGAACACTAGTAAAATACACATCAATAATCTGTATATCAAATATACCTTTGTTCACTTTGCCATCCTTCTTATCCGCCAAACACTTGGGGTAATTCCGCTTCCAGTGACCAGTCCCTTTGCAGTAGAAACACTTAGTCTCAGGCTTAGGACCATACTTGGGCTTCTTCACTTGAGCAGCAACTTGCTTGCCGTTCTTCTTGTAAGTGCATCTAGTGCCACCCCTAGTTGGTTTTGGAGTATTGACGACAAACCTAGTTGAGGGACTAATGTGTTTGTGAGAATTGCAGGATAACACAGGTAGAAGTCCCTCATTGATTCGGTTTTCCTACCAGAGATGACCCCTAAAAATATATGAAGATATTGAAGTCAAAGGTGGTATGTGAAGATATTCACATTGAAGACTATGACAAGAGAAGACATCGCATGAAGCCTATGGAGCTCGAAGACTTAGATCTTTCGTAGTTCTGTTTCTTCTTTGTTGAGTCATAGGAACCACCGTACTGTTAAGTGGGGTCCAAGAGAACCAGTCAGAATGACTGAAGTGATGCTTAACCAAAACCTATGTCTTCGAGTGAAGACTATGAGAGCGAATCTTGTCCAGAGTCGGACAAGTCAGCTTTGCTTGTAGCCCAAGTAAAGTTGTCGTGTGTGTTTGAAATCTGACCATTGGAACGCGTGTCAGTTCCTTAGTGACCCAGGGTCATTTCGGACAAATCAGGTCGGGTTACCTAGTGGCTATAAATAGTCCACCCCCTACAACCATAAATGGTTGGCTGCTCAGAGTTAGAGTACGGCTTTTGTCGTTTGAGAGCAACAAACCTCGAAGCCTTTGAGAGAGAATTCCTTGCGAGGATAAAGCCCTAACCACCCAGAGCCAAAGAGTGTTAGGCATCACTTAAGTCTTCTTGTATGTGTGATCTGAAGACTTATTACACTTGAGGACTGTGAATCCTCTAGCCGGTTAGGCATCGCGTTCTGAGCATCCAAGACACATTGTGGATCGCCGGTGAACGAAGTCTGTGAAGGTTTGGGAGTCTACCTTGAAGACTTACCAGAGTGATTGGGCGAGGTCTGTGTGACCTTAGCTCAAGGGGAATACGGTGAGGACTGGGTGTCCTAAGCTGCGTGTTCAGGACTGGGTGTCCGGGACTGTGTGTCCTCAGGTTTAAATACCTAGCCGCCCTAACCAGACGTACAGTTGTCACAGCAACTGGAACTGGTCCAACAAATCATTGTCTTCAATGAGTCACTGGTTTCATCCTTCCCTTCCCTTTACTTACTGTTGGTCCTTGTGAAGTCATTGTATGATTGCACTATCTTTTGTCTTCACTGAGTGACTGCTGGTTCTGATCGGCTTCATAATATCTTCCTACCTGATCCTTACTACCTAGCTGCTATTAGTCATTGTGCTTTCACTTCATTGAATACTTGACTATGGTTTGCCTAGTGTAGTCTACCTTCCGCTGCATGGTAATAGGTTTATTTCTATCGTTTGTCTTCGAAACTTCTATGTTTCGAAGACTTTCATAAAAATCGCCTATTCACCCCCCTCTAGTCGATATAACGCACTTTCAATTGGTATCAGAGCAAGGTACTCCCTTGTTCTGTGTGATTCGGTTTAACCACCTGGAGTTTTAGCTATGTCGACTGCAGGGATAATTAAAGTCTCCGCTGCATGCCCCGTCTTCGATGGAACTGAATATCCCTACTGGAAGAATAAGATGTGCATGCATCTTGAAGCCATTGACGTTGACCTATGGTATGTCGTCAAGAACGGCGTTCCCAAGGCTGGAGAAGGTGTCACTGCTGCTAACGTCAAGAAGTTCGTTCAACTGGACTCTACTGCCAAGAATATCATCTGTGGTCATCTGACCAAAGGATAGTATGGCCGCGTGAGTGCTTTGGAAACATCTAAGCTAGTCTGGGACTGGCTCTCCAAGGTCAACGAAGGTGTCTCAACCCAGAGAGATCAGAGAATCAGTGTCCTTCGCAACCTCTTCAACCGCTTCAAGAGAAATGACAATGAGAATGTCCAGCTCACGTTTGATTGACTCACTGACATCACAAATGAGCTTCAAGCCCTCGGCGCTACTGAGATCACCAAGCATGAAGTCGTCAAGACACTCCTGAGATCACTTGACAGTTCGTTTGACACCCTAGCCCTGATGATTCAAGAACGTCCTGATTTCAAGACACTCGATCCGTCTGACATACTTGAGAGGCTCAACACACATGAGTTTTAGCTTTCTGAGAAAAGAGATATCTACGGTCCCAACTATGGGCGAACTCGTGCCTTGAAGGCAAAAACTGTCTCCTCATCTAAAGAAGAATCTGACAGCAGTTCTGATGATCCTGAAGACATTGGAAAGGAACTTGCTATGCTTGTGAAGAAGTTCCAAAAATTCACCAAGAAGAAAGGCTTCAGAAAGTCTTCACGATCAAGCTCAAGGAATGATGAAGCTTCTGCTCATGACTACAAGAAGAAAACATGCCACAAGTGCAAGAAACCTGGCCACTACATCTCTGAGTGTCCGCAGTGGGACATTGAGAACAAGAAGAAAAAGAAGAGCAAGGAGTATGATTCTGATGACAAGAAGAAGAAGAAATACTCAAAGTCTTCTTCCAAGTCCTCCTCAAAGTCTTCATCACACAAGAAGAGCTCATCTGGCAAGGCACGTGCGTTTGTTGGCAAGGAAATGGATTCAGAGGAGGAGTCCGCTTCTGAGGAGGCGGAGGTGGAGTCTGAGGAGGAGTCCGACTCTGGCATTGCGAGTCTGGCTACAGCATACGTTGCCAAGTCCATTTTCAACACTAAAGACATTGACTCCATCACCGACACCTATGCAAATGACAAAGACTACTCCACTCCTACCTACTGCTTCATGGCACGTGGTGCCAAGGTAAATACACGCACTACTCACTATCAAACATCTAGTGACGATGACTCTGATTGTGGTTCCAAACCCAGCTACAAAACACTCGCTAAAATTGCAACTGAACAACAGAAAACCATGGAACACATTCAAAAACTGTTAGACAAAAGCGATGATCTGTTAGACGCTGAAATGACTCGATCTCAGTCCTTAATTGAAGACATAAAAAATCTTCACGTTAAGTATGAGGAACTTTAAAGTCGTCATGAAACGCTCTCAACAGCTCATGAAAGGCTTTCCTATGATTATCTGTAAAGGAAGCAAGATCTTGAGAAATTGAGAGCGGCTCATGAAGATCTTCAGAAAGAAAACGAGTCGCTTCGCGCCAAACAGATCAGTTCAGCTCAGGAAAGATTTGAACCACCATGTCTTAAATGCATTGAGCGTGATAATGCTACCTCTGTTGCTGAATGTTCTACTGCTGCTACTGTTGCAATATCTTCAACTATTGATGTGGGAACTAACCCCTCTGCTGAGGATACCACTGCTATTGCTGATGAGAATGCTAGGTTGAAGACATTGCTTGAAACAAGGATGTACAAAAGTCTTAAAGGGCATCAGACACTATGTGATGTCCTCAAAAGGCAGATCCTGAACCAAAACCCGAGGAAAGAGGGTGTTGGGTTCGTAAGGAAAATGAATGCTGATGGCTCTTACTGGAAACCTGAGCAGTACCCCAAAACCACATGGGTTGCTGCAAAGGAACCTTCAGCAGATCCATCCACTCTATCTGGCTTCACTTGTGCTAACCCCATTGTCATTGATGAATCCTTTGATGCAAACTATAAACTGTTTAAGAATCAGAATGGTGAAGTGTTTGCCAGGTATATTGGCACTAACTGCAGGAATGGGCCGCTTATGAAGAAGATCTGGGTGCCGAAAAAGTGTTTGGAGAATCTTCCTGTGAATGTCATCATGACACCACAGGTGAAGAAGACAAACCCCAGACCACAGGCTTCATATGGTCCAAAGGCTTCATACAGACAGAGGACTCACCTGAGTCACACTAACGCAAATGTTTTGCAGGGAAACCATACTCAGGTCTATGAATATGAGCGCGGTTCATCAAACCGCCATGCTCATAAGACCAAGAACTATTATGCTTATTCTTATGAGTACTATTGTCTGCCTGCAAGACTTTTTGCTAGGGCTCCAAAGCCAAAGTTCTCAGATGCTGCACTTAGACTTATTGCTTCTAAGCCACCCTTGAAGATGTGGGTGGCTAAGAAAGCTTAACTCTCTTTTGCAGGGAAGGGTCTCCAGCAGAAAACCAAAATCGTCTAACGCCATTGCTGGGGACCTTAAACATCTTGTAGGGCGCAAGATCAAATGCCCGAATGGTCTCATTATGTACTTCATTCCTGAATCACTTGCTACTCTCCCTATCAGTCCAAATCTCAATCTAAGCTTTCATAACCCACTGGTTCGTCAAATGCTTTTGCTTCACAATTCTCTTCGTGAAGCCTATCCCCCTAACTGCACTGTAGGGAACGACACCAGCAACTTCAGAATGGATTATTGATAGTGGGTGTACCAATCACATGACTGGCAAGAGAAGCCTTCTTATGGACTCAACCTTACGTCCATCCGACAAGAGTCACATCACATTTGCTGACACTGGTAAAAGTAAGGTATTGGGTCTAGGTAGAGTTGCAATCTCAAAGGATCAACACATGGATAAAGTCATGCTTGTTGAATCCCTTGGTTTCAACTTAATGTCTATCTCAATGCTTTGTGATTTAAACATGATCGTGATGTTTGGAAAATATCGTTGCCTTGTTCTAATGGAATCTGACAAGTCTCTAGTGTTTGAAGGGTATCAGAAAGATGATTTGTATGTGGTAGATTTCTCAGCAGGACCACAGCTTGCCGTATGTCTTCTAGCAAAAGCTTCAGAATGCTGGCTCTGGCATCGGAGGCTAGGGCATGCTGGCATGAGGAACCTCCACACCCTTGCAAAGAAGAAGCATGTCATAGGCATCGAGGGTGTCAAGTTCAAGAAGGATCACTTATGCGGTGCCTGTGAAGCAGGAAAGATGACGAGGGCCAAACATCCCTCGAAGACAATCATGACAACAACTCGACCCTTCGAACTGCTCCACATGGATCTTTTCGGTCCCACTCATTACTCAAGTCTTACTACTACTGCCTGTCTCTATGGCTTTGTCATTGTTGATGATTATTCTAGATATACTTGGGTGCACATAATCCTCTACAAGACTGAAGTGCAGGATGTCTTCAGACGCTTCGCCAATCGAGCAATGAACAACTATGGCGCCAAGATAAAGCACATCAGAAGTGAAAATGGCACTGAATTCAAGAACACTAGCCTTGATACATATCTTGATACTTTGGGCATCACACATGAATTCTCAGCTCGTACACGCCACAGCAGAATGGCGTCGTCGAACGCAAGAACAGAACACTCATTGAGATGGCCCGAACGATGCTAGATGAATACAAGACTCCAAGAAAATTCTGGCCCAAAGCCATTGACACTGCATGCCATACAATCAACCGTGTTTATCTTCACAAGCTTCTGAACAAGACATCTTATGAGCTCCTTACTGGCAAGAAGCCAAATGTCAGTTACTTCAGAGTATTTAGCGCCAGGTGCTGGATCAAGGATCCACATCACACTTCAAAATTTGCACCAAAAGCACATGAGGGTTTTATGCTTGGATATGGAAAGGATTCGCACTCCTACAGAGTCTTCAATCTCTTTCATTATAAAGTGGTTGAAACAGCGGATGTGCGGTTTGATGAGACTAACGGTTCACAAAGAGAGCACCTGCCAAATGTGCTAGATGAAGTTCCATCCAGTGAATCAATCAAACTAATGGTAACTGGAGAAATCATACCCTCTGAAGCTCAACCTGAAGAGGAACTTATCATCTCCACACCTGATCAACCTGAAGACAATGCTCAGCCTGAAGACAATCCCTCTAACAATGACAATGATCAACAAGAGCAAAATCTTCGCCCTGTACATCCTTGTGTTGCCAATGAAGTGCAGATTGAGAGAATAATTGATAGCATCAATGCACCCGGTTCGCTCACTCATTCAAGGGCAACACAGCTAGCAAATTTCTATGGGCACTTCGCATTCGTCTCAATAATAGAACCCAATAAAGTTGAAGAAGCCTTCATGGAACCTGAATGGATTCAAGCTATGCAAGAAGAGCTTCAACAGTTTGAGCTGAATAATGTATGGGAACTGGTTAAGCGTCCTGATCCTCGGAAGCACAATATAATAGGCACCAAATGGATATACCGTAACAAGCAAGATGAGCATGGTCAAGTTGTCAGAAACAAAGCTCGTCTCGTTGCTCAAGGATATACTCAAGTGGAAGGAATTGACTTTGATGAAACATTTGCTCCTGTGGCTCGACTTGAAGCCATACGCATACTGCTGGCCTATGCAAATCATCATAACATACTTCTATATCAAATGGATGTGAAGAGCGCTTTTTCTCAATGGCAAGATTGAAGAAGAAGTGTATGTTACACAACCGCCTGGCTTTGAAGATCCAAAACATCCTGACATGGTATACAAGCTCAACAAGGCACTGTATGGCCTCAAACAAGCCCCTCGGGCTTGGTATGACACACTCAAATACTTCCTGAAGAGAAAAGGCTTCATACCTGGTTCCCTTGACCCCACTCTCTTCACGGAGACATATGATGGTGAACTATTTGTGTGCCAAATATATGTGGATGATATTATCTTCGGCTGCACCAATCAGAAGTACAGTGAAGAGTTTGGATATATGATGCAAGAGCAATATCAGATGTCCATGATGGGAGAGCTGAAGTTCTTCCTCGGTCTTCAAATACGACAGCAACGCAACGACATCTTCATATCTCAAGAAAAGTATCTCAAAGATTGCCTGAAGAAGTTTGGTATGCAAGACTGCAAAGGCTTCACGACGCCAATGCCAGCCAAACATCATCTGGGTCCCGACGACAATGGTAAAGAGTTCGATCAAAAGGTATACCGCTCCATGATTGGTTCTTTACTTTATCTATGTGCATCTAGGCCAGATATTATGCTTAGTGTTTGCATGTGTGCTCAATTCCAAGCGGCACCAAAGGAATCGCATCACTTAGTTGTGAAGCGAATTCTTCGATATTTGGCTCACACCCCAACTCTAGGATTATGGTATCCAAAGGGCTCAGAGTTTGATCTGGTTGGATTCTCGGATGCTGATTATGCTGGTGACAAGGTGGATCGCAAGCCTACATCAGGCACATGTCATTTTCTGGGACGATCACTTGTATGTTGGTCTTCAAAGAAGCAGAACTGTGTATCTCTCTCCACTGCTGAATCTGAATACATTGCTGCTGGATCTTGCTGCGCTCAGCTTCTGTGGATGAAGCAAACACTCAAAGACTATGGCATTCATCTGAAGCAAGTGCCACTCTACTGCGACAACAAAAGCGCCATCAAGATTGCCAACAATCTAGTTCAGCACTCGAAGACAAAGCACATTGAAATTCGTCATCACTTTCTCAGAGATCATGTTGTGAAGGAAGATATTGATATCATACACGTCAACACTGAAGAGCAATTGGCAGATATCTTCACCAAGCCCTTGGATGAGAAGATATTTTGCAAGTTACGATGTGAGCTAAATATCTTGGAATCCTCAAATGTCCTGTGATCAGGCACACATCCTAACACTTATGCATATTGATGACTTAGATGTGCAACACACGAAGTAAAGTATATCTTCAATCAATGAAGACATACATTCTAAGTGTGAATACATTAATGTGGAATTTGACTTCAGAGCGCCACGATAATTGTGCGTTGTGTCTGGGTCTAACACTTCCTATACGGTGGGTAACGCCACCACCAAATGTTCTATTCGAAGTGTTTCACTCATGGCGTTACATTTGCTATGTCTTCACATTTGGTTTGGCTTCAATCTCACCATGTCTTCATGATTATATTCACTATGTTGATTATATATATACTAGTGTTCTGTCCTCTACAGCATTCACTTATAGCTATGTCTTCTTGTTGAATCTTTTGAACTAAGTGAATGTGATCGGACCCTAACCTCTCTATGCTTTCTATCTCAAACTCTACCTCTCCAAATCATATGCATTCTTTTGAACCTGTCAAATGTCTTCTCTGCGTCCTTGTCAGCAGAAGATACAGAGACAAACATTAAGTCCGCTTTCAATGCTAATTCCTTCACCTGAAACTCGAAGAAGTGGGAACGACCACCCGACAATCCAGGCGTGCGTGGGACGTGGAACAACCTCCGACATGCTGCATGATGGCCACATGTTCCTCAGATGTGAATCGCCAGGGGCACCTGTGTAATAACACTGAGCCGCCCATGTCCCTATAAATACACGCCTCACCACAATCATTATCTCTTCTTTCACTCTCGCACGAACCCTAGCGCCACCGCTAGCCCTCGACGACGCCGGCGACGAAGCGCTTAGCTGCCGCAACCTCTCCGACGCCGTCTTCACGCCGACCGCGGACATCGTCTTCTCCGCCGTCACCGTAGGTGTCCTCCGTCGCCAAGTTAGGGCACGGACGATCGAACTGCTCGGACTCCTCTTCCACTCCGTCTAGCAGTTCTTCGTGTGGTAAATAAAACTTCCTTTTTGCGGCCCCTTTGATCGTATAGATTCATCACTTTCTACCACAAGCAGTTTCTGTTCACACAAGTTGGATCTATTTCGTACTGCATCTCATAATATGCCTAGTATATTCACTTATGCTTCACAAAGTAGTTAGATTCCTCACTTGTACTGATTCGTGGATTCGTACAAATCTGGAACCAACTCCTTATCTATGAGTGAATGTCTTCGCACGATGAGGTCAATGTCTTCTAAACTGATTTATCTTCAAAATCTTCTGAGAATGCATATGACCTCTTCCCCATCCCTCGCACCTTAATGCTGTCACAGGTACATGTCCGTGAGAGAATCCCTTGGTTCTCATAGTCTGCATTCATTTGCAGAATTCTTACAGTATCACATAAATTCTCCCGGAGCCAGTTCCTGTTTGTCCAGCAAGCGAAAGCCTTTGAACGTATTGAAGCCATTCAGTTTAAAGTTCATGGCTTCAGAGAAATCAGCAAGGAAGGGTGGCAGAAAGCGTCGAGGAGAAACATCAAGAGATCTGCCCGATGACCTCTCAGAGCTGTACAAGACAGATCCTGAAGAGGATTACAATCAGCGCAAAACACGAATCCAATGGATTCGACGATATTGGGCAGAACAGTGGTTCAAGTACAGATTTGTGACAAAGGAATATGCTGAAAAGAATGCCATCAAGCGACCATGGGGAGACATCCTCTACAAAAATCTTCAACCCAGGTCCAGAGATGAAGCCATTGAACAAGGCTTCTATCCCTGCATGGTCCGTGGACCACAGCCTGCGGATGCTGATCCATCATCACTGCTATGGTGTCGTGACGACAATCTGTTCAAGCGCAACTTCCAGTTTGCCCAGAACTCAGCGAAGCAGAACAAGAAGTCTTTGGGATTAGACTTCAACCCTGGTCCCTCTGCTCCCCGTGCCGATGGAACTCGCGAAGCTGAACCCAATCTTCTTGGTCCCTTCTACAACTTGGAAGGGCTCATCACTCATATCGTGGTTCAAGGGACAGCCGTGAATGAGCCTGCAGATGACGCTGAATCAGATGAAGCGCCTGCAGCGCCGAAGCCAAAGAAACTGAAGCAGCCTAAAGCTTCAAAGCCTGCCTCTGCACCAAAGATCTCACGGGCGAAGCCACTGGCAACTGCACCTCCTGAAGACAGTTTGCAGTCTAAAGATTTGTCATGCATCTCCAAGCCCCAGAAAGTCAAGATGCCTCTGCCACACACTGGCCAAGAACTGACAGCTGCTGCCATTCTGCGCAACGATGCCATCGATCTGTCCAGTGATGAAGATCTTGCAGATGACGCTCTTGAGCAACTGATCAAGAGCAAAGAAGAAGCAGAAATCTTCAATGATCTGCCTCTCTTTGACGTGGCAATCATCCACAACTTCATTGATGAGTGGTTTGACACGCCCAACCTCAGCTTCGAAGATCTGCAACTTCTAATTGGCCTCAGTGTTGCCTTCCATGGCGCCATTGCTTCAGAATTAGCTATCGCCCAGCGCATTATTGAACTGAAGCAAAAGATTGACTATGAGAAAGCTCAGTTCAAGAAGCATATGGCCAAGCTCAGCGTGCAAGAGGTGAAAAACTTCAAGATTATGCTGCATGAGCTCAAAGAAGCCTTTCTCAAGAAACATGCAGAAGCTCAGGGTTCTCGTGAGCGCATGAAGAGCCTGGCTGACAAGTGTGTGCAAGGCTACAACGAGGCTGAGAAGCGCAAGGCCCTTGGGAATCCGGGCATTGATCCCAGGATGGCTGCTAAGCAGAAGAAGAAGCCCACTATGGCCGAACCAAATGCACCAAGGCAGGAAGCAGATCCCATTGTCTTCCCAACTAGCATGACTGGCTCAAAGCCAAAGGCCCGGTCAACCGCTTCAGAGCTGAAGAAGACGAGGACTGCTGAGGTTGAAGCCAGAAAGAGGAAACATCCTGAAGCCTCTGCTACTGCTCCCTCCAAGAAGAAGTGGAAGACCAAGAAGGAACAGGCTTCTCCCACAGAGCCCTTAATTGTTGAACCTATCTCCATGGTTTGCCCAGCCACTGAACATCAAGAGCACCAACTGACTGTCCATGAGCCTGCTTTCATAGAGGCTCATGAAGCTGAAGACTTTCTAGCAGTTGATCCCACCGCTGCTGAAGACATTGGTCACCATGACCATGTTGAAGATGATGCAGTTCTTCCTCAGCTCGAGCACCAACAGGTATCATCACCTGTGCTAACGCACAGCGAACTCATCAGCATTGGTCGTCCTCTGACGCCAATTGCTCAGGATGCATCAGGGGCTGATCACCCACAAGCACAAGAGGAAGATGACTTTGAGGCCTAGCCAACTCCAACTCCACAGGCGTCGCCAGCGTTACGCAGGCTTCGCAAAGGACCAAGGCCTCCAGTCTCCGAGTCTGAAGCTAAAGCTGCTGAAGACATTCCGGCTGCATCAGCCGATGAAGAAGAAACCCCAAGAGTTGCTACACCCCCATCTCACCAAGAAGTTGTTCTCGAGGAGAACGTGATTGTGACCGACCCTCCAGCTCATCAAGTGGAGGTTGAGAATCTTGAGGCTGCCACCGACGCCACTGACGCTGTCATGGCTGAAGCCAATGTGGAGCCTACACCAACCCAAGCACCAGAAGTCAGCGAAGCCAATGATGCTACTGCTTCTGTTCCTGCGCCTACTGCTGGTCCTCAGTTTGACTATCATGTTGAGCATAGGCCTCAGGTACAGAAGCCAATTCCAAGGTTGCCCAGGTTTCCAGGTCCTGCATCAGCACCTAGATCCTTCAATGTCAATGGCTTCAAAGTAGACAACACTTTCTTCAATAGCTCCAAGAACCCCTACTCAAGGGAAAGAATATCTTCTGATCGGTTCTGGAGCTATCCGCAGTGAAGCTATTACTCCTGCATTCTGTACAATCAAGGTCGCATCTTCCCACATAAGCGTCTTGACATCGAAGCAATAGCTGGTCTGCCCTGTCTGGAAGAAGCTCTGGATTGCTTCAAAGAGGTTGGATTGTTGCCGTTTGTCACCGACCAAGAGCACTGGAATGAAGAGTTGCTGCTCCAATTCTATGCCACACTTCACATCCGTGGGTACAACAGAGATCCGAAGACTTGGGTCCTGGAGTGGATGACAGGAAATGTTCATCACAAAGCCAAAGCCTTTGATATCATTGAGCTCACTGGTCTGCCCACTCCTGGCGATCTCTACGAACCTGGTTGTCAGCTTCACAGTGAAGCTATGGAAAGCATCTTTCAGAAGCCTGAACCAAACATGAGTCAGATGCTCGGTATGATGAAGCCATTGCCACAAGATGCTGCATATCCTAAGGAGTTCCTTGTTGAAGACCTTGAGTATCTGCCAAGGACTATTTATCACATCATAAGGCGAACTCTCTGGCCCATCAAAGGACATTCTCCACATGCCAAGCTGGAAGGTGCAATGAAGACTTTGGTCTTCTATATTCTTCATGGAAAATGCTTCAATGCACAGGACTTCTTCATCCGCAAACTTGCTGCATCAGGCTCTGATCTTTTTGGCTTGAAGTTCTATGCTCCATGGATAATGCGGCTGATTAAACTCCACTCCGCTATCTCATATCAGCCATCTGCTCGCAATCATCGGATCTTTCTGCCTGATGTGGATATGTCTGTTGAAGCCATTTATCCTGAGCCTGCCAAGGAGCCTCTTAGTCTTCAGAATGCGGAGCATCAAAGTTTCTCTCAGAACATTGAAGGAGTTGAAGCAGTCACTCGTGTTTATCCTCTGGCTGGAACTACACGTGCACCTCATCGTGCCCTTACTGAAGCCACCGAAAGCACTATTGCCCAACGACCCAAGAAGCGATCTCGTGTTCTCAATGACCGAGAGGTTCTTGTGGCTCTTCATCAGAAACAGTATAGGCATCATGACTGGCTGAAGCACCAAATGCAAAGCCTCTTGGTGGATGTTAACCACATTCGCAATCTTGCCACCAAGAATGCCTTTGTTGCCCATGAAACCTCTCGACGCACATGGAAAGGGCTAACGCTTATGTGCTCTGAAGATGATCTTCACGAGGATGGCTTCTCTGAATGCTTCAAGTTTGACTCCACACCTCCTCGAAGGGCAGTGCTGCGACGAACTCCATCTCTTGAAGACTCTGAGTTCTCTTCCTCTGCGGCAACTGTGAATGCCAGAGTGATCGAGGACGAAGACGATGCTACTTCACCACCTCCTCCTTCAGCACGCTTCGACACTGCTCCAAGTTCTTCTGCACCGCCAAACACCACCGACGACCCTGCTGCTTCACCTACTCTTCATGGGAACGAGTAGATGCTCTATGTCTTCAAACCTTTTTGGTCCTTACTGACAAAAGGGGGAGAAGCATATGAGTTTGATAGTCTTCAAGCGGGTCCACATGGGCGGTTGCTTTATATTCTGCCTCGTGTTTACAACTCTCGTTTTGATACATTTGTTTCTTTGAGTTGTAACACTTAAACTCGATGGTCGTCTGCTACTTATTTGCCACTTTGTGATGCGATGATAAATTCCGCATGTGCGACGATAAATTCCGCACTTAGATCATTTTGCAGACGTCCATTTTCCATTATGCATGTCATTATCTTCACATAACTTCTCATGCATAATGAATTGTCATCATAAGTTGAAGAGGATCTCCACGAGTACAACCTGCCATGTGCATTTGCATTCCAAAAGAAAATTACTTATATGCATATCTTCAGGGGGAGCCCTTGCAACTTATGAAGACAATTCCTTATCCTTTACAATTTCACATATTATATTCCCCGTTGAAAACTTCAACTAGTTTGTCATCAATCACCAAAAAGGGGGAGATTCTAAGTGCATCTAGTGCCACCCCTAGTTGGTTTTGGAGTATTGATGACAAACCTAGTTGAGGGACTAATGTGTTTGTGAGAATTGCAGGATAACACAGGTAGAAGTCCCTCATTGATTCGGTTTTCCTACCAGAGATGACCCCTAAAAATATATGAAGACATTGAAGTCAAAGGTGGTATGTGAAGATATTCACATCGAAGACTATGACAAGAGAAGACATCGCATGAAGCCTATGGAGCTCGAAGACTTAGATCTTTCGTAGTTCTGTTTATTCTTTGTTGAGTCATAGGAACCACCGTACTGTTAAGTGGGGTCCAAGAGAACCAGTCAGAATGACTGAAGTGATGCTTAACCAAAACCTATGTCTTCGAGTGAAGACTATGAGAGCAAATCTTGTCCAGAGTCGGACAAGTCAGCTTTGCTTGTAGCCCAAGTAAAGTTGCCATGTGTGTTTGAAATCTGATCGTTGGAACACGTGTTGGTTCCTTAGTGACCCAGGGTCATTTCGGACAAATCAGGTCGGGTTGCCTAGTGGCTATATATAGTCCACCCCCTACAACCATAAATGGTTGGCTGCTCAGAGTTAGAGTACGGCTTTTGTCGTTTGAGAGCAACCCACCTCGAAGCCTTTGAGAGAGAATTCCTTGCGAGGATAAAGCCCTAACCACCCAGAGCCAAAGAGTGTTAGGCATCACTTAAGTCTTCTTGTCTGTGTGATCTGAAGACTTATTACACTTGAGGACTGTGAATCCTCCAGCCGGTTAGGCGTCGCGTTCTGAGCATCCAAGAGACATTGTGGATCGCCGGTGAACGAAGTCTGTGAAGGTTTGGGAGTCTACCTTGAAGACTTACCAGAGTGATTGGGCGAGGTCTGTGTGACCTTAGCTCAAGGGGAATACGGTGAGGACTGGGTGTCCTAAGCTGCGTGTTCAGGACTGGGTGTCCGGGACTGTGTGTCCTCAGGTTTAAATACCTAGCCGCCCTAACCAGACGTACAGTTGTCACAGCAACTGGAACTGGTCCAACAAATCATTGTCTTCAACAAGTCACTGGTTTCATCCTTCCCTTCCCTTTACTTACTGTTAGTCCTTGTGAAGTCATTGTATGATTGCACTATCTTCTGTCTTCACTGAGTGACTGCTGGTTCTGATCGGCTTCATAATATCTTCCTACCTGATCCTTACTACCTAGCTGCTATTAGTCATTGTGCTTTCACTTCATTGAATACTTGACTATGGTTTGCCTAGTGTAGTCTACCTTCCGCTGCATGGTAATAGGTTTATTTCTATCGTTTGTCTTCGAAACTTCTATGTTTCGAAGACTTTCATAAAAATCGCCTATTCACCCCCCTCTAGTCGATATAACGCACTTTCACTTCTTGAAGTTCCACTTCTTCCCTTTGCCCTTTTCTTGAAACTAGTGGTCTTGTTAACCATCAACACTTGATGTTTTTCTTGATTTCTACCTTCGTCGATTTCAGCATCACGAAGAGCTTGGGAATCGTTTTCGTTATCCCTTGCATATTATAGTTCATCACGAAGTTCTACTAACTTGGTGATGGTGACTAGAGAATTCTGTCAATCACTATTTTATCTGGAAGATTAACTCCCACTTGATTCAAGCGATTCTAGTACCCAGACAATCTGAGCACATGCTCACTGCTTGAGCTATTCTCCACCATATTTTAGCTATAGAACTTGTTGGAGACTTCATATCTCTCAACTCGGGTATTTGCTTGAAATATTAACTTCAACTCCTAGAACATCTCATATGGTCCATGATGTTCAAAACGTCTTTGAAGTCCCGATTCTAAGCCGTTAAGCATGGTGCACTAAACTATCAAGTAGTCATCATATTGAGCTAGCCAAATGTTCATAACATATGCATCTGCTCCTGCAATAGGTTCGTCACCTAGCGGTGCGTCAAGGACATAATTCTTTTGTGTAGCAATGAGGATAATCCTCATATCACGGACCAAGTCCGCATCATTGCTACTAACAGCTTTCAACTTAGTTTTCTCTAGGAACATATCAAAATAAACAGGGGAGCTAAACACAAGCTATTGATCTACAACATAGATATGCTAATACTACCAGGACTAAGTTCATGATAAATTTAAGTTCAATTAATCATATTACTTAAGAACTCCCACTTTAGATAGACATCCCTCTAATCTTCTAAGTGATCACGTGATCCATATCAACTAAACCATGCCCGATCATCACGTGAGATGGAGTAGTTTCAATGGTGAACATCACTATGTTGATCATATCTACTATATGATTCACGCTCGACCTTTCGGTCTTAGTGTTCCGAGGCCATATCTGTTATATGCTAGGCTCGTCAAGTTTAACCTGAGTATTCCGCGTGTGCAACTGTTTTGCACCCATTGTATTTGAACGTAGAGCCTATCACACCCAATCATCATGTGGTGTCTCAGCACGAAGAACTTTCGCAACGGTGCATACTCAGGGAGAACACTTATACCTTGATAATTTAGTGAGAGATCATCTTATAAAGCTACCGCCGAACTAAGCAAAATAAGATGTATAAAAGATAAACATCACATGCAATCATAATATGTGATATGATATGGCCATCATTATCTTGTGCCTTTGATCTCCATCTCCAAAGCATCGTCATGATCTCCATCGTCACCAGCATGACACCATGATCTCCATCATCTTGACCTATATCAATGTGTGGTCACATGGTCGTCTCGCCAACTATTTCTCTTGCAACTATTGCTACCGCATAGCGATAAAGTAAAGCAAATTATTTGGCGCTTGCATCTTATGCAATAAAGAGACAACCATAAGGCTTTTGCCAGTTGCTGATAACTTCAACAAAACATGATCATCTCATACAACAACTTATATCTCATCACGTCTTGACCATATCACATCACAACATGCCCTGCAAAAACAAGTTAGACGTCCTCTACTTTGTTGTTGCAAGTTTTACGTGGCTGCTACGGGCTTAGCAACAACTGTTCTTACCTACGCATCAAAACCACAACGATAGTTTGTCAAGTTGGTGCTTTTTTAACCTTCGCAAGGACCAGGCGTAGCCACACTCGGTTCAACTAAAGTTGGAGAAACTGACACCCGCCAGCCACCTGTGTGCAAAGCACGTCGGTAGAACCAGTCTCGCGTAGGCGTACGTGTAATGTCGGTCCGGGCCGCTTCATCCAACAATACCGCCGAACCAAAGTATGACATGCTGGTAAGCAGTATGACTTATATCACCCACAACTCACTTGTGTTCTACTCGTGCATATGACATCTACGCATAAAACCTGGCTCGGATGCCACTGTTGGGGAACATAGTAATTTAAAAAATTTCCTACGCACACGCAAGATCATGGTGATGCATAGCAACGAGAGGGGAGAGTGTTGTCCATGTACCCTCGTAGACCGAAAGCGGAAGCGCTATGACAACGCGGTTGATGTACTCGTACGTCTTCACGATCCGACCGATCCAAGTACCCAACGCACGGCACCTCCGAGTTCAGCACACGTTCAGCTCGATGACGTCCCACGAACTCCGATCCAGCAGAGCTTCGAGGGAGAGTTCCGTCGGCACGACGGCGTGATGACGGTGATGATGATGATACCGACGCAGGGCTTCGCCTAAGCACTGCTACGATATGACCGAGGTGGATTATGGTGGAGGGGGGCACCGCACACGGTTGGGAGAGATCAACTGATCAACTTGTGTGTCTAGAGGTGCCCCTGCCCCCGTATATAAAGGAGCAAAGGGAAGGCCGGCCGGCCCTCTATGGGCGCGCCAGGAGGAGGAGTCCTCCTCCTGGTAGGAGTAGGACTCCCCTTTCCTACTCCTACTAGGAGGAGGAAAGGAAGGAGGAGAAGGAGAAGGAAGGAGAGGGAGGAAAAGGAGGAAAGGGGGGCCGACCCCCTAGTCCAATTCGGTTTGGGCTAGGGGGGCCGCTCGCCCTGCCTCCTCTCTTCCATCACTTGGCCCATGAGGCCCATTACTTCTTTCTCGTATTCCCGTAACTCCCCGGTACCCCCGAAAATACCCGAATCACTCGGAACCTTTTCGATGTCCAAATATAGTCGTCCAATATATCGATCTTTACGTCTTGACCATTTTGAGACTCCTCGTCTTGTCCCCGATCTCATACGGGACTCTGAACTACCTTCGGTACATCAAATCACATAAACTCATAATACAATCGTCACCGAAACTTTAAGCGTGCGGACCCTACGGGTTCGAGAACTATGTAGACATGACCGAGACACGTCTCCGGCCAATAACCAATAGCGGAACCTGGATGCTCATATTGTTTCCCACATATTCTACGAAGATCTTTATCGGTCAAATCGCATAACAACTACGTTGTTCCCTTTATCATCGGTATGTTACTTGCTCGAGATCCGATCGTCGGTATCTCAATACCTAGTTCAATCTCGTTACCGGCAAGTCTCTTTACTCGTTCCGTAATACATCATCCCACAACTAACTCATTAGTTGCAATGCTTGCAAGGCTTATAGTGATGTGCATTATCGAGTGGGCCCAGAGATACCTCTCCGACAATCGGAGTGACAAATCCTAATCTCGAAATACGCCAACCCAACAAGTACCTTCGGAGACACCTGTAGAGCACCTTTATAATCACCCAGTTATGTTGTGACATTTGGTAGCACACAAAGTGTTCCTCCGGTAAACGGAAGTTGCATAATCTCATAGTTATAGGAACATGTATAAGTCATGAAGAAAGCAATAGCAACATACTAAACGATCGAGTGCTAAGCTAACGGAATGGGTCAAGTCAATCACATCATTCTCCTAATGATGTGATCTCATTAATCAAATGACAACTATTTGTCTATGGTTAGGAAACATAACCATCTTCGATCAACGAGCTAGTCAAGTAGAGGCATACTAGTGACACTCTGTTTGTCTATGTATTCACACATGTATCATGTTTCTGGTTAATACAATTCTAGCATGAATAATAAACATTTATCATGATCTAAGGAAATAAATAATAACTTTATTATTGCCTCTAGGGCATATTTCCTTCAGGAGGTGCCGCTCAAGGTTTCCGGCTTGGCAGAGCCGGCCTGGAGCGTCGTCTCCCCCCACTCATTGCTGCTGTCGGCCGCCAGTCGGAGCGTGGTGGCGAGGTGCTTCGCCCCGGCGAGGGTGGACGCACTCAAGGCTGGCTCGAAGCAAGAGTCTTGACGCCCGGTCGCGGCGGAGGATCCAGCCTTATCGGTGGCCAGCGGTCACTGGTTTGGGTGAGATTGACGGATCTGGAGGTTTTCTGAGTAGAAGAAAAAGGGGATATGAAGCAAGACGAAGGAAGGGCAATGAAGGCTTTGCGGCAGGTGCCAGCCTTTTTGTTAGCTAGGAGCACTTATCGAGGCAGCGTGGGAGCGGAGCCGCCCACGTCCCATTAATCACCACACGTCAACCGAGGCCGCGGGCGGTTGGGGCCCGCGGCGCTCTGCACTTGCCCTTTGGCTTCGCCTCGAAGCCAAGTTCGAGCGCGGCTTGGGCCCGGGGGCTACTATTGGCGTCCTGGAAGCAGGGGTACCTAGACTTACCTGCCTGCAGCCCACGACGTGGCTCTATCAATGGCCTGGTACAGCCCAGCTTCAATAACAACAACTCAAGACCCTCGCAAGGGGCCAAGCCTCGCGAGGCGGACGACGCCAGGACCTCCACGAGGGGCGGCCTCCCCAGGATGGCTCCCAAGGAGCGGAGATATCAATGCAAGGTGCACCTCGTGAAGTTCACATGACGTGAGCCATGACGACCAAGGCCAGGCGGGCGCCAGCGAGCGCAGTGTACCAGTTTCCTCTTTGGTGCTAAGGAGGCAAGCGCAGGCGCGGGGGCCCTAGGAATCAAGCAAAGGTTTCCATATCAGTGCAACAAGACCAAGACCACTAGGACGGCATGACAGAGGTCATCGCGGAGCCCACTGCAGCATCACCACCATAGGCTTTTGCAGGCGAAGACTACTTTTGTCAGGATACCTTGTACTAGTTGTCTCCCTTCGAATTTGGCCATTTTGTGGGATCCCTTCTCGCCTACATTTGGAAAGAGGACTAAGGCCACTATAAATACGACTTAACCACCACCATAGAGGGGACGGATCGATTCCACCCTAACCAGCTCACCAACTCATAGAGCATAAGAACACCTCACCTCCGGAGGCTGTTCCACCACTGTACTAGTTCATCCTCAGCCCCCCGAGGCAATCCACCACAAAGCCGGAGTAGAGTATTACACCGCAAGGTGGTCCGAACCATGATAAACTGTTGTGTCTCTTGTCCCTTGGGTTCGACAAGCTAGGCCATGGAATCGTTGAGTAGGCGGACTGGGGAAGACGAGTTCTTCGCACGCACCCAGAGTTCGAACCTCTCTAGGGTCTGTGGAACCCTGAATCCGACATCCTCTACTTCCAACGCCACTCCGACGCGTCAATGATGACCACCACCACAGTCAGAGGCCGAAAACACACACCGGGGCAGCAAACCTGGAGATGAAGGTGTTGGGGAACGTAGTAATTTCAAAAAAATTCCTACGCACATGCAAGATCATGGTGATGCATAGCAACGAGAGGGGAGAGTGTTGTCTACGTACCCTCGTAGACCAAAAGCGGAAGCGTTAGCACAACGCGGTTGATGTAGTCGTACGTCTTCACGATCCGACCGATCAAGTACCGAATGTACGGCACCTCCGAGTTTAGCACACGTTCAGCCCGATGACGTCCCTCGAACTTCGATCCAGCCGAGTGTTGAGGGAGAGTTTCGTCAGCACGACGGCGTGGTGACGATGTTGATGTTCCACTGACGCAGGGCTTCGCCTAAGCACCGCTACAGTATTATCGAGGTGGACAATGGTAGAGGGGGGCACCGCACACGGCTAAAAGATCAACTTGATCCATTGTTGTGTCTTTGGGGTGCCCCCTTGCCCCTGTATATAAAGGAGCAAGGGGGGTGAGGCCGGCCAGGGAGAGGGCGCGCCAGCAGGAGTCCTACTCCCATCGGGAGTAGGACTCCCCCCCTTTCCTAGTAGGAATAGGATTCGTGAGAAGGAAAGAGAGAGGGTAAGAAGGAAAGAGGGGGCCGGCCCCCTTGCCCTAAACCAATTCGGTTTGGGCCTTGGGGGGGCACGCCCCACACTCCCCTTGTTTCCCTCTATTTCCACTAAGGCCCATATAGGCCCATTAAGCTCCCGGGGGGTCCGGTAACCTCCCGGTACTCCGGTAAAATCCCGATTTCACCCAGAACACTTCCGATATCCAAACATAGGCTTCCAATATATCAATCTTCATGTCTCGACCATTTCCAGACTCCTCGTCATGTCCTTGATCACATCCGAGACTTCGAACAACCTTCGGTACATCAAAACATATAAAATCATAATATAACTGTCATCGTAACGTTAAGCGTGCGGACCCTACGGGTTCGAGAACTATGTAGACATGACCAAGACACGTCTCCGGTCAATAACCAATAGCGGAACCTGGATGCTCATATTGGCTCCCACATATTCTATGAAGATCTTTATCGGTCAAGTCGCATAACAACATACATTGTTCCCTTTGTCATCGGTATGTTACTTGCCCGAGATTCGATCGTCGGTATCTCAATACCTAGTTCAATCTCGTTACTGGCAAGTCTCTTTACTCATTCCGTAATACATCATCCCGCAACTAACTCATTAGTTGCAATGCTTGCAAGGCTTAAGTGATGTGCATTACCGAGAGGGCCCAGAGATACCTCTCCGACAATCGGAGTGACAAATCCTAATCTCAAAATATGCCAACCCAACAAGTACCTTTGGAGACACCTGCAGAGCACATTTATAATCACCCAGTTACGTTGTGACGTTTGGTTGCACACAAAGTGTTCCTCCGGTAAATGGGAGTTGCATAATCTCATAGTCATAGGAACATGTATAAGTCATGAAGAAACCGATAGCAACAAACTAAACAATCAAGTGCTAAGCTAACGGAATGGGTCAAGTCAATCACATCATTCTCCTAATGATGTGATCCTGTTAATCAAATGACAACTCATGTCTATGGCTAGGAAACATAACCATCTTTGATCAACAAGCCATTCAAGTAGAGGCATAATGGTGACATTCTGTTTGTCTATGTATTCACACATGTATTATGTTTCCGGTTAATACAATTCTAGCATGAATAATAAACATTTATCATGATAAAGGAAATAAATAATAACTTTATTATTGCCTCTAGGGCATATTTCCTTCAGTCTCCCACTTGCACTAGAGTCAATAATCTAGATTACACAGTAATGATTCTAACACCCATGGAGCCTTGGTGCTAATCATGTTTTGCTCGTGGAAGAGGCTTAGTCAATGGGTGTGCAACATTCAGATCCGTATGTATCTTGAAAATTTCTGTGTCTCCCACCTGGACTAAATCCCGGATGGAATTGAAGCGTCTCTTGATGTGCTTGGTTCTCTTGTGAAATCTGGATTCCTTCGCTAAGGCAATTGCTCCAGTATTGTCACAAAAGATTTTCGTTGGACCCAATGCACTAGGTATGACACCTAGATCGGATATGAACTCCTTCATCCAGACTCCTTCATTAATGGATCGCTGGAGCTTGCACACTTTGTTAGCTCCCTTTGGATCGACAAAACCTTTTGGTTGCATCATATACAACTCTTCTTTCAGAAATCCATTCAGGAATGCAGTTTTGACATCCATTCGCCAAATTTCATAATCATAAAATGCGGCAATCGCTAACATGATTCGGACAGACTTAAGCATCGCTACGGGTGAGAAGGTCTCATCGTAGTCAATCCCTTGAACTTGTCGAAAACCTTTCGCAACAAGTCGAGCTTTGTAGACAGTAACATTAAAGTCAACGTCAGTCTTCTTCTTGAAAATCCATGTATTCTCAATTGCTTGCCGATCAACAGGCAAGTCAACCAAAGTCCATACTTTGTTCTCATACATGGATCCCATCTTAGATTTCATGGCTTCAAGCTATTTTGCGGAATCTGAGCTCACCATCGCTTCTTCATAGTTCGTAGGTTCATCATGATCTAGTAGCATGACTTCCAGAACAGGATTACCGTACCACTCTGGTGCGAATCTTACTCTGGTTGATCTACGAGGTTCAGTAACAACTTGATCTGAAGTTCCATGATCATCATCATTAATTTCCTCACTAATTGGTGTAGGCATCACAGGAACAGATTTCTGTGATGAGCTACTTTCCAATAAGGGAGCAGGTATAGTTACCTCATCAAGTTCTACTTTCCTCCCACTCACTTCTTTCGAGAGAAACTCCTTCTCTAGAAAGTTTCCGAATTTAGCAACAAAAGTCTTGCCTTCAGATCTATGATAGAAGGTGTACCCAACAGTCTCATTTGGGTATCCTATGAAGACACATTTCTCCAATTTGGGTTCGAGCTTATTAGGTTGAAGCTTTTTCACATAAGCATCGTAGCCCCAAACTTTTAGAAACGACAACTTTGGTTTCTTGCCAAACCACAGTTCATAAGGCGTCGTCTCAACGGATTTCGATGGTGCCCTATTTAATGTAAATGCGGCCGTCTCTAAAGCATAACCCCAAAACGATAGCGGTAAATCAGTAAGAGACATCATAGATCGCACCATATCTAGTAAACTACGATTACGACGTTCGGACACACCATTACGTTGTGGTGTTCCAGGTGGCGTGAGTTGCGAAACTATTCCACATTGTTTCAAATGTATACCAAACTCGTAACTCAAATATTCTCCTCCACGATCAGATCATAGAAACTTTATTTTCTTGTTACGATGATTTTCAACTTCACTCTGAAATTCTTTGAACTTTTCAAATGTTTCAGACTTATGTTTCATTAAGTAGATATACCCATATCTACTTAAGTCATCTGTGAAGGTGATAAAATAACGATATCTGCCACGAGCCTCAACATTCATCAGACCACATACATCTGTATGTATGATTTCCAACAAATCTGTTGCTCTCTCCATAGTTCCGGAGAACGGTGTTTTAGTCATCTTGCCCATGAGGCACGGTTCGCAAGTACCAAGTGATTCATAATCAAGTGGTTCCAAAAGTCCATCAGTATGGAGTTTCTTCATGCGCTTTACACCGATATGACCTAAACGGCAGTGCCACAAATAAGTTGCACTATCATTATCAACTCTGCATCTTTTGGCTTCAACATTATGAATATGTGTGTCACTACTATCTGTTGGGTTTCGTAGTAATTTCAAAAAAAATTCCTACGCACACGCAAGATCATGTGATGCACAACAACGAGAGGGGAGAGTGTTGTCTACGTACCCACGCAGACCGACTGCGGAAGCGTTGACGCAACGTAGAGGAAGTAGTCGTACGTCTTCACGATCCAACCGATCAAGTACCGAAACTACGGCACCTCCGAGTTCGAGCACACGTTCAGCTCGATGACGATCCCCGGACTCCTATCCAGCAAAGTGTCGGGGAAGAGTTCCGTCAGCACGACGGCGTGGTGACGATCTTGATGTACTACAGCAGCAGGGCTTCGCCTAAACTCTGCTACAGTATTATCGAGGACTATGGTGGCTGGGGGCACCGCACACGGCTAAGGAATAGATCACGTGGATCAACTTGTGTGTTTCTGGGGTGCCTCTGCCTCAGTATATAAAGGAGCCAAGGGGGAGGGGGGCGCTGGCCAGGAGAAGGGCGCAGGAGGAGTCCTACTCCTTCCGGGAGTAGGACTCCCCCCCCCAATCCTAGTTGGACTAGGATTCCCCGAGGGGGAAAGAGGGAGAGGGGGGCCGGCCACCTTCTCCTAGTCCTAATAGGACTAGGGGAGGGGGAAGGTGCGCAGCCACCTTGGGCTGCCCCTTTCTCCTTTCCACTAAAGCCCATTAAGGCCCATATGGCTCCGGGGGGGTTCCGGTAACCTCCCGGTACTCCGGTAAAATCCCGATTTCACCCGGAACACTTCCGATATCCAAACATAGGCTTCCAATATATCAATCTTTACGTCTCGACCATTTCGAGACTCCTCGTCATGTCCGTGATCACATCCGGGACTCCGAACAACCTTCGATACATCAAAATGCATAAACTCATAATATAACTGTCATCGTAACCTTAAGCGTGCGGACCCTACGGGTTCGAGAACAATGTAGACATGACCGAGACACGTCTCCGGTCAATAACCAATAGCGGAACCTGGATGCTCATATTGGCTCCCACATATTCTACGAAGATCTTTATCGGTCAGACCGCATAACAACATACGTTGTTCCCTTTGTCATCGGTATGTTACCTTGCCCGAGATTCGATCGTCAGTATCCAATACCTAGTTCAATCTCGTTACCGGCAAGTCACTTTACTCGTTCTGTAATACATAATCTCGCAATTAACTCATTAGTTGCAATGCTTGCAAGGCTTATGTGATGTGCATTACCGAGAGGGCCCAGAGATACCTCTCTGACAATCGGAGTGACAAATCCTAATCTCGAAATACGCCAACCCAACATGTACCTTTGGAGACACCTGTAATACTCCTTTATAATCACCCAGTTACGTTGTGACGTTTGGTAGTACCCAAAGTGTTCCTCTGGTAAACGGGAGTTGCATAATCTCATAGTTATAGGAACATGTATAAGTCATGAAGAAAGCAATAGCAACATACTAAACGATCGGGTGCTAAGCTAATGGAATGGGTCATGTCAATCAGATCATTCAACTAATGATGTGACCTCGTTAATCAAATAACAACTCTTTGTTCATGGTTAGGAAACATAACCATCTTTGATTAACGAGCTAGTCAAGTAGAGGCATACTAGTGACACTCTGTTTGTCTATGTATTCACACATGTATTATGTTTCCGGTTAATACAATTCTAGCATGAATACTAAACATTTATCATGATATAAGGAAATAAATAATAACTTTATTATTGCCTCTAGGGCATATTTCCTTCAGTCTCCCACTTGCACTAGAGTCAATAATCTAGATTACACTGTAATGATTCTAACACCCATGGAGCTTTGGTGATGATCATGTTTTGCTCATGGAAGAGGCTTAGTCAACGGGTCTGCAACATTCAGATCCGTATGTATCTTGCAAATCTCTATGTCTCCCACCTGGACTAGATCCCGGATGGAATTGAAGCGTCTCTTGATGTGCTTGGTCCTTTTGTGAAATCTAGATTCCTTTGCCAAGGCAATTGCACCGGTATTGTCACAAAAGATTTTCATTGGACCCGATGCACTAGGTATGACACCTAGATCGGATATGAACTCCTTCATCCAAACTCCTTCGTTTGCTGCTTCCGAAGCAGCTATGTACTCCGCTTCACATGTAGATCCCGCTACGACGCTTTGTTTAGAACTGCACCAACTGACAGCTCCACGGTTTAATGTAAACACGTATCCGGTTTGCGATTTAGAATCATCCGGATCAGTGTCAAAGCTTGCATCAACGTAACCTTTTACGGTGAGCTCTTTGTCACCTCCATATACGAGAAACATATCCTTAGTCCTTTTCAGGTATTTCAGGATGTTCTTGACCGCTATCCAATGATCCACTCCTGGATTACTTTGGTACCTCCCCGCTAAACTTATAGCAAGGCACACATCAGGTCTGGTACACAGCATTGCATACATGATAGAGCCTATGGCTGAAGCATAGGGAACATCTTTCATTTTCTCTCTATCTTCTGCAGTGGTCGGGCATTGAGTCTGACTCAACTTCACACCTTGTAACACAGGCAAGAACCCTTTCTTTGCTTGATCCATTTTGAACTTCTTCAAAATCTTGTCAAGGTATGTGCTTTGTGAAAGTCCAATTAAGCGTCTTGATCTATCTCTATAGATCTTAATGCCTAATATGTAAGCAGCTTCACCGAGGTCTTTCATTGAAAAACTCTTATTCAAGTATCCCTTTATGCTATTCAGAAATTCTATATCATTTCCAATCAGCAATATGTCATCCACATATAATATCAGAAATGCTACAGAGCTCCCACTCACTTTCTTGTAAATACAGGCTTCTTCGAAAGTCTGTATAAAACCAAATGCTTTGATCACACTATCAAAACATTTATTCCAACTCCGAGAGGCTTGCACCAGTCCATTAATGGATCGCTGGAGCTTGCACACTTTGTTAGCTCCCTTTGGATCGACAAAACCTTCTGGTTGCATCATATACAACTCTTCTTTCAGAAATCCATTCAGGAATGCAGTTTTGACATCCATTCGCCAAATTTCATAATCATAAAATGCGGCAATCGCTAACATGATTCGGACAGACTTAAGCATCGCTACGGGTGAGAAGGTCTCATCGTAGTCAACCCCTTGAACTTGTCGAAAACCTTTTGCGACAAGTCGAGCTTTGTAGACAGTAACATTACCATCAGCGTCAGTCTTCTTCTTGAAGATCCATTTATTCTCAATTGCTTGCCGATCATCGGGCAAGTCAACCAAAGTCCATACTTTGTTCTCATACATGGATCCCATCTCAGATTTCATGGCTTCAAGCCACTTTGCGGAATCTGGGCTCACCATTGCTTCTTCATAGTTCGTAGGTTCATCATGATCTAGTAGCATGACTTCCAGAACAGGATTACTGTACCACTCTGGTGCGGATCTCGCTCTGGTCGATCTACGAGGTTCAGTAGTATCTTGACCTGAAGTTTCATGATCAACATCATTAGCTTCCTCACTAATTGGTATAGATGTCGCAGAAACAGTTTTCTATGATGTACTATTTTCCAATAAGGGAGCAGGTACAGTTACCTCGTCAAGTTCTACTTTCCTCCCACTCACTTCTTTTGAGAGAAACTCCTTCTCTAGAAAGGATCCATTCTTAGCAACGAATGTCTTGCCTTCGGATCTGTGATAGAAGGTGTACCCAACAGTCTCCTTTGGGTATCCTATGAAGACACATTTCTCCGATTTGGGTTCGAGCTTATCAGGTTGAAGCTTTTTCACATAAGCATCGCAGCCCCAAACTTTAAGAAACGACAACTTTGGTTTCTTGCCAAACCATAGTTCATAAGGCGTCGTCTCAACGGATTTTGATGGTGCCCTATTTAATGTGAATGCGGCCGTCTCTAAAGCATAACCCCAAAACGATAGTGGTAAATCAGTAAGAGACATCATAGATCGCACCATATCTAGTAAAGTACGATTACGATGTTCGGACACACCATTACGCTGTGGTGTTCCGGGTGGCGTGAGTTGCGAAACTATTCCACAATTTTTCAAATGTACACCAAACTCGTAACTCAAATATTCTCCTCCACGATCAGATCATAGAAACTTTATTTTCTTGTTACGATGATTTTAAACTTCACTCTGAAACTCTTTGAACTTTTCAAATGTTTCAGACTTATGTTTCATTAAGTAGATATATCCATATCTGCTTAAGTCATCTGTGAAGGTGAGAAAATAACGATATCCACCACGAGCCTCAATATTCATCGGACCACATACATCAGTATGTATGATTTCCAACAAATCTATTGCTCTCTCCATAGTACCGGAGAATGGTGTTTTAGTCATCTTGCCCATGAGGCACGGTTCGCAAGTACCAAGTGATTCATAATCAAGTGGTTCCAAAAGTCCATCAGTATGGAGTTTCTTCATGCGTTTTACACCGATATGACCTAAACGACAGTGCCACAAATAAGTTGCACTTTCATTATCAACTCTGCATCTTTTGGCTTCAACATTATGAATATGTGTATCACTACTATCGAGATTCATCAAAAATAGACCACTCTTCAAAGGTGCATGACCATAAAAGATATTACTCATATAAATAGAACAACCATTATTCTCTGATTTAAATGAATAACCGTCTCGCATTAAACAAGATCCAGATATAATGTTCATGCTCAACGCTGGCACCAAATAACAATTATTTAGGTCTAATATTAATCCCGAAGGTAGATGTAGAGGTAGTGTGCCGACCGCGATCACATCGACTTTGGAACCGTTTCCCACGCGCATCGTCACCTCATCCTTTGCCAGTGCCCGCTTATTCCGTAGTCCCTATTTTGAGTTGCAGATATTAGCAACAGAACCAGTATCAAATACCCAGGTGCTACTGCGAGCTCTAGTAAGGTACACATCAATAACATGTATATCACATATACCTTTGTTCACCTTGCCATCCTTCTTATCCGCCAAATACTTGGGGCAGTTCCGCTTCCAGTGACCAGTCTGCTTACAGTAGAAGCACTCAGTTTCAGGCTTAGGTCCAGACTTGGGTTTCTTCTCCTGACCAGCAACTTGTTTGCCGTTCTTCTTGAAGTTCCCCTTCTTCTTCCCTTTGCCCTTTTTCTTGAAACTAGTGGTCTTGTTAACCATCAACACTTGATGCTCCTTCTTGATTTCTACCTCCGCAGCTTTCAGCATCGCGAAGAGCTCGGGAATAGTCTTGTTCATCCCTTGCATATTATAGTTCATCACGAAGCTCTTGTAGCTTGGTGGCAGTGATTGGAGAATTCTGTCAATGACACAATCATCTGGAAGATTAACTCCCATCTGAATCAAGTGATTATTATACCCAGACATTTTGAGTATATGCTCACTGACAGAACTGTTCTCCTCCATCTTGCAGCTATAGAACTTATTGGAGACTTCAATCTCTCAATCCGGGCATTTGCTTGAAATATTAACTTCAACTCCTGGAACATCTCATATGCTCCATGATGTTCAAAACGTCGTTGAAGTCCCGATTCTAAGCCGTAAAGCATGGCACACTGAACTATCAAGTAGTCATCAGCTTTGCTCTGCCAGACGTTCATAACATCTGGTGTTGCTCCAGCAGCAGGCCTGGCACCCAGCGGTGCTTCCAGGACATAATTCTTCTGTGCAGCAATGAGGATAATCCTCAAGTTACGGACCCAGTCCGTGTAATTGCTACCATCATCTTTCAACTTTGCTTTCTCAAGAAACGCATTAAAATTCAACGGAACAATAGCACGGGCCATCTATATACAATCAACATAGACAAGCAAGATACTATCAGGTACTAAGTTCATGATAAGTTTTAAGTTCAATTAATCAAATTACTTAAGAACTCCCACTTAGATAGACATCCCTCTAATCTTCTAAGTGATTACGTGATCCAAATCAACTAAACCATAACCAATCATCACGTGAGATGGAGTAGTTTTCAATGGTGAACATCGTTATGTTGATCATATCTACTATATGATTCACGCTCGACCTTTCGGTCTCCGTGTTCCGAGGCCATATCTGCATATGCTAGGCTCGTCAAGTTTAACCTGAGTATTCTGCGTGTGCAAAACCGGCTTGCACCCGTTGTAGATGGACGTAGAGCTTATCACACTCGATCATCACGTGGTGTCTGGGCACGACGAACTTTGGCAACGGTGCATACTCAGGGAGAACACATCTTGATAATTTAGTGAGAGATCATCTTATAATGCTACCGTCAATCAAAGCAAGATAAGATGCATAAAAGGATAAACATCACATGCAATCAATATAAGTGATATGATATGGCCATCATCATCTTGTGCTTGTGATCTCCATCTCCGAAGCACCGTTATGATCACCATCGTCACCGGCGCGACACCTTGATCTCCATCGTAGCATCGTTGTCGTCTCGCCAATCTTATGCTTCCACGACTATCACTATCGCTTAGTAATAAAGTAAAGCATTACATCGCGATTTCATTGCATACAATAAAGCGACAACCATATGGCTCCTACCAGTTGCCGATAACTCGGTTACAAAACATGATCATCTCATACAATAAAATTCAGCATCATGCCTTGACCATATCACATCACAACATGCCCTGCAAAAACAAGTTAGACGTCCTCTACTTTGTTGTTGCAAGTTTTACGTGGCTGCTACGGGCTTAAGTAAGAACCAATCTCACCTACGCATCAAAACCACAACGATAGTTTGTCAAATAGACTCCGTTTTAACCTTCGCAAGGACCGGGCGTAGCCATACTTGGTTCAACTAAAGTTGGAGAGACAGTCGCCCGCAAGCCACCTGTGTGCAAAGCACGTTGGGGGAACCGGTCTCGCGTAAGCGTACGCGTAAGGTTGGTCCGGGTCGTCTCGTCCAACAATACCGCCGAACCAAAGTATGACATGCTGGTAGGCAGTATGACTTATATCGCCCACAACTCACTTGTGTTCTACTCGTGCATATAACATCAACATAAATAACCTAGGCTCGGATGCCACTGTTGGGTTTCGTAGTAATTTCAAAAAAAATTCCTACGCACACGCAAGATCATGTGATGCATAGCAACGAGAGGGGAGAGTGTTGTCTACGTACCCACGCAGACCGACTGCGGAAGCGTTGACGCAACGTAGAGGAAGTAGTCGTACGTCTTCACGATCCAACTGATCAAGTACCGAAACTACGGCACCTCTGAGTTCGAGCACACGTTCAGCTCGATGACGATCCCCGGACTCGATCCAGCAAAGTGTCGGGGAAGAGTTCCGTCAGCACGACGGCGTGGTGATGATCTTGATGTACTACAGCAGCAGGGCTTCGCCTAAACTCTGCTACAGTATTATCGAGGACTATGGTGGCTGGGGGCACCGCACATGGCTAAGGAATAGATCACGTGGATCAACTTGTGTGTTTCTGGGGTGCCTCTGCCTCAGTATATAAAGGAGCCAAGGGGGAGGGGGGCGCCGGCCAGGAGGAGTCCTACTCCTTCCGGGAGTAGGACTCCCCCCCAATCCTAGTTGGACTAGGATTCCCCGAGGGGGAAAGAGGGAGAGGGGGCCGGCCACCTTCTCCTAGTCCTAATAGGACTAGGGGAGGGGGAAGGTGCGCAGCCACCTTGGGCTGCCCCTTTCTCCTTTCCACTAAAGCCCATTAAGGCCCATATGGCTCCCGGGGGGTTCCGGTAACCTCCCAGTACTCCGGTAAAATCCCGATTTCACCCGGAACACTTCCGATATCCAAACATAGGCTTCCAATATATCAATCTTTACGTCTCGACCATTTCGAGACTCCTCGTCATGTCCGTGATCACATCCGGGACTCCGAACAACCTTCGATACATCAAAATGCATAAACTCATAATATAACTGTCATCGTAACCTTAAGCGTGCGGACCCTACGGGTTCGAGAACAATGTAGACATGACCGAGACACGTCTCCGGTCAATAACCAATAGCGGAACCTGGATGCTCATATTGGCTCCCACATATTCTACGAAGATCTTTATCGGTCAGACCGCATAACAACATACGTTGTTCCCTTTGTCATCGGTATGTTACTTGCCCGAGATTCGACCGTCGGTATCCAATACCTAGTTCAATCTCGTTACCGGCAAGTCTCTTTACTCGTTTCGTAATACATCATCCCGCAACTAACTCATTTAGTTGCGATGCTTGCAAGGCTTAAGTGATGTGCATTACTGAGAGGGCCCAGAGATACCTCTCCGACAATCGGAGTGACAAAACCTAATCTCGAAATATGCCAACCCAACATGTACCTTTGGAGACACCTGTAATACTCCTTTATAATCACCCAGTTACGTTGTGACGTTTGGTAGTACCCAAAGTGTTCCTCTGGTAAACGGGAGTTGCATAATCTCATAGTTATAGGAACATGTATAAGTCATGAAGAAAGCAATAGCAACATACTAAACGATCGGGTGCTAAGCTAATGGAATGGGTCATGTCAATCAGATCATTCAACTAATGATGTGACCTCGTTAATCAAATAACAACTCTTTGTTCATGGTTAGGAAACATAACCATCTTTGATTAACGAGCTAGTCAAGTAGAGGCATACTAGTGACACTCTGTTTGTCTATGTATTCACACATGTATTATGTTTCCGGTTAATACAATTCTAGCATGAATACTAAACATTTATCATGATATAAGGAAATAAATAATAACTTTATTATTGCCTCTAGGGCATATTTCCTTCAGTCTCCCACTTGCACTAGAGTAAATAATCTAGATTACACTGTAATGATTCTAACACCCATGGAGCTTTGGTGCTGATCATGTTTTGCTCATGGAAGAGGCTTAGTCAACGGGTCTGCAACATTCAGATCCGTATGTATCTTGCAAATCTCTATGTCTCCCACCTGGACTAGATCCCGGATGGAATTGAAGCGTCTCTTGATGTGCTTGGTCCTTTTGTGAAACGCATTAAAATTCAACGGAACAACAGCACGGGCCATCTATCTACAATCAACATAGACAAGCAAGATACTATCAGGTACTAAGTTCATGATAAATTTAAGTTCAATTAATCAAATTACTTAAGAACTCCCACTTAGATAGATATCCCTCTAATCCTCTAAGTGATCACGTGATCCAAATCAACTAAACCATGTCTGATCATCACGTGAGATGGAGTAGTTTCAATGGTGAACATCACTATGTTGATCATATCTACTATATGATTCACGCTCGACCTTTCGGTCTCCGTGTTCCGAGGCCATATCTATTATATGCTAGGCTCATCGAGTTTAACCTGAGTATTCCGCGTGCGCAACTGTTTTGCACCCTTTGTATTTGAACGTAGAGCCTATCACACCCGATCATCACGTGGTGTCTCAGCACGAAGAATTTTCGCAACGGTGCATACTCAGGGAGAACACTTATACTTTGATAATTTAGTGAGGGATCATCTTATAATGCTACCGTCAATCAAAGCAAGATAAGATGCATAAAAGATAAACATCACATGCAATCAATATAAGTGATATGATATGGCCATCATCATCTTGTGCTTGTGATCTCCATCTCCAAAGCACCTCCATGATCACCATCGTCACCGGCGTGACACCTTGATCTCCATCGTAGCATCATTGTCGTTTCACCAATCTTATGCTTCTATGACTATCGCTACCGCTTAGTGATAAAGTAAAGCATTACAGGGTGATTGCATTGCATACAATAAAGCGACAACCATATGGCTCCTGCCAGTTGCCGATAACCCAGTTACAAAACATGATCATCTCATACAATAAAATTTAGCATCATGTCTTGACCATATCACATCACAACATGCCCTGCAAAAGCAAGTTAGACGTCCTCTACTTTGTTGTTGCAAGTCTTACGTGGCTGCTACGGGCTTAGCAAGAACCGTTCTTACCTACGCATCAAAACCACAACGATAGTTTGTCAAGTTGGTGTTGTTTTAACCTTCGCAAGGACCGGGCATAGCCACACTCGGTTCAACTAAAGTTGGAGAAACTGACACCCGTCAGCCACCTGTGTGCAAAGCACGTGGTAGAACCAGTCTCGCGTAAGCGTACGCGTAATGTCGGTCCGGGCCGCTTCATCCAACAATACCGCCGAACCAAAGTATGACATGCTGGTAAGCAGTATGACTTATATCGCCCATAACTCACTTGTGTTCTACTCGTGCATATAACATCAACGCATAAAACCTGGCTCTGATGCCACTGTTGGGGAACGTAGTAATTTCAAAAAAATTCCTACGCACACGCAAGATCATGGTGATGCATAGCAACGAGAGGGGAGAGTGTTGTCTACGTACCCTCGTAGACCAAAAGCGGAAGCGTTAGCACAACGCGGTTGATGTAGTCGTATGTCTTCACGATCCGACCGATCAAGTACCGAACGTACGTCACCTTCGAGTTCAACACACGTTCAGCCCGATGACGTCCCTCGAACTCCGGTCCAGCTGAGTGTTGAGGGAGAGTTTCGTCAGCACGACGGCGTGGTGACGATGTTGATGTTCCACTGACGCGGGGCTTCGCCTAAGCACCGCTACAGTATTATCGAGGTGGACTATGGTGGAGGGGGGCACCGCACACGGCTAAAAGATCGACTTGACCAATTGTTGTGTCTTTGGGGTGCCCCCTTGCCCCTGTATATAAAGGAGCAAGGGGGGGTGCGGCCGACCAGGGAGAGGGCGCGCCAGGAGGAGTCCTACTCCCATCGGGAGTAGGGCTCCCCCCTTTCCTAGTTGGAATAGGATCTGTGAGAAGGAAAGAGAGAGGTGAAGAAGGAAAGAGGGGGCCGGCCCCCCTTGCCCTAAACCAATTCGGTTTGGGCCTTGGGAGGGTACCCCACACTCCCCTTGTTTCCCTCTATTTCCACTAAGGCCCATATAGGCCCATTAAGCTCCCGGGGGGTTCTGGTAACCTCCCGGTACTCCGGTAAAATCCCGATTTCACCCGGAACACTTCTGATATCCAAACATAGGCTTCCAATATATCAATCTTCATGTCTCGACCATTTTGAGACTCCTCGCCATGTCCTTGATCACATCCGGGACTCCGAACAACCTTCGGTACATCAAAACATATAAACTCATAATATAACTGTCATCGTAATGTTAAGCGTGCGGACCCTACGGGTTCGAGAACTATGTAGACATGACCGAGACACGTCTCCGGTCAATAACCAATAGCGGAACCTGGATGCTCATATTGGCTCCCACATATTCTACGAAGATCTTTATCGGTCAAACTGCATAACAACATACGTCGTTCCCTTTGTCATCAGTATGTTACTTGCCCGAGATTTGATCGTCGGTATCTCAATACCTAGTTCAACCTCGTTACCGGCAAGTCTCTTTACTCGTTCCGTAATACATCATCCCACAACTAACTCATTAGTTGCAATGCTTGCAAGGCTTAAGTGATGTGCATTACCGAGAGGGCCCAGAGATACCTCTCCGACAATCGGAGTGACAAATCCTAATGTCGAAATACGCCAACCCAACAAGTACCTTTGGAGACACCTGTAGAGCACCTTTATAATCACCCAGTTACGTTGTGACGTTTGGTAGCACACAAAGTGTTCCTCCGGTAAACGGGGGTTGCATAATCTCATAGTCATAGGAACATGTATAAGTCATGAAGAAAGCGATAGCAACAAACTAAACGATCAAGTGCTAAGCTAACGGAATGGGTCAAGTCAATCACATCACTCTCCTAATGATGTGATCCTGTTAATCAAATGACAACTCATGCCTATGGCTAGGAAACATAACCATCTTTGATCAACAAGCCAGTCAAGTAGAGGCATACTGGTGACATTCTGTTTGTCTATGTATTCACACATGTATTATGTTTCCGGTTAATACAATTCTAGCATGAATAATAAAAAATTATCATGATATAAGGAAATAAATAATAACTTTATTATTGCCTCTAGGGCATATTTCCTTCAGAAGGAACCCCTTGCTCTGTGGCGTTACTGAACCGCAGTAGCCGTCGACTCTCTAGAGCCGGATCTGACCCAAAGTCTTCCATCGACCGGGGATAGCGACCACACTGTCAGCGCTCCCCGAGCTCCTCCACCACTAGGCTTGGGGACGATGCCATTTCCGTCTCACGGTGGACGACCAGTCCCTTCCACCATAAGCCAGATCCAGTGCCAGCCTACAACTCCATCCATCCAAGTAGGTCGCCTTCAACACCATGATCTCCTACATCTTCGAACGAACCCCACTGCAAAAGACACCATCTCCTCACACGAGTCCAGTGCCTTGCAGAAGCACACCACTAGAGCAAGGGTGGAGTGGGAGGGACCAGATACCCACAAGCTCCCCGCAAGAGAAACATGTCTGATGAAACGCGACCGGAGCTGTGGTGATTTTATCCTCACGTGGCATCGTTGGTGGCATCTCAACGACACCACCAGGAACCTACCTACACGCACGTGCTTCCACGGGGCTCCCCCACCCCCTGAGGCTGTGGCGTTCATCAAAGGCGAGGAGGAGCGACGAGGTCACCGGCGGAAGGACTGGGGAACGAGGACTCCCCTGATTCGCTCCTCGCGTTCTGTGGACGGTTTGAGAGAAGACGAGGGGAACCAGTCCACCCCACTGCAAGATATGATGTTGTGTTACTAGTTTTTTTGTAAACCTAGCATTAAAATGGGTCGGACCATGCTATCTAGTGAGGAATGAGGCCTATCATTAGACCACTAGGCCATATCCCTCAACAGAGCAGAGTGGCCATCGGGCACCGGTCCGGGCTAGAGCGGGCCGGCCCATTCCATCCTAGTCTTACATAAATTGACCCAACTCTACTAAGCTCCACATGAATCCTTATTTTTTTTTTGGAAAAAACTAACGCCCACACGTGTGGCATCTTGCACATTGTCCACACGCCTCCATCACCACTCATTTTGCCACGTACAAACAGATGACATCAGCAGGAATATTTTTGGTTTCGGCTTAAAAATGTTTTATCCCCTAATCAAAAAATCGAATTAAAAATCCGTTTTCACCATTAAATCCGTCTCGACGAGATCTTCAAACTAGACCCATGTTGATATGTTTTGACGAATTTTTTTGCTTAAAATTTGCTATGATGTTTACATTGTAGTTGCCATAATGCTTAAACTAAAGTTGCCATGTGACAATTTTAGTTTTTTTTATGATAGCAATTCCAGTACTTTGACCATAAAAATTATTTTTTATATGAACCATGACAATTTTAAGTGCATATATCATGACAATTTTAATTTATTGTTCATGGCAAGTCTAGTTTCTTAATTCCCCATTTTATAATATGTCAAAATTTACTTTTAAATGTAGAAGAAAATAGCTAAAAATATCATGACAACTTAAGTGTAAACATCATGATAATTCATATGCAATAGACATGGCAACTTTTAATCCCCAAAAAATCGTCAAAATATATTGATATAAGATCTAGTTTCGAAAATCTCATCGTGAGGGATTTAATGATGAAAACGGATCTTCAATCGGATTTTTCATTTAAGAGGTAAAACATTTTAAAAACTGAAAATCTAAAAAGATTCCCACATGCATACGGTGCCGTGGCGCAGTCTATGTGTTATAGGGCGTGTGAGCGGATTTGCCTTCCACCACACGTGTGGGCGTTAGCGTTGTCATTTTTTTACTAAGCTCCACAGGTTTAGCAAATATGTGCCAAAATTGACTTAAACCATGAGAAGTTCACATATCAAAAAGTACAAAAGCGTCCAAATTACTCGTGAAAGCCAGCGTCTATCGCCAGTTTGCCACCATTAAACCCATTCACCCCTTTCCTAAGCCCTCCCCGCTCCCACCCGACCCCCATGTCCCCCAGGAAGGACGCCGGCCCCTCGCCGGCGGCGGCGCCCGCCACCGCGCCTGCCTTAACGCCTTCCCCATTCATGCCCATGTGTCAGATGCGGCGGGATGAGTGCGCAGACCTCCTCAAGCTGATCTCAGGCGTCTCGCGCCCGCTCGAGGACGTCGTGGCGGATTTCCTCGCCCGCGTCCCGCCCGAGCGCCGCCTCCGCTTCGGTTCCGCCATCAAGTTTCTCCTCGAGGCAAGCCGTTGAAGCCCTCGCCCTGAACCCGCCCACCCCCTTCATCTGCATACTCCCTCCGTATACGTAGTTTAATCGCCGTTTTGCTTGGCCGGTTGGCCCCGGGCTGTGGAGTGTCAGGCGCATAGGTTTCTAGGGTTTTTTTTTGGGGGCAGGTCGGTATTCTTGTTGATGGAGGTTTGGAACTGGGATGGGGGTGGTGGTAAACTCTGCAGCGACGGGTACGGTTTTTGTGTGAGAATTTCAAAGTTCAGTTAGATTCTAAGGCGACTATGTGGTAGTTGTTTTTGGAAATTCATGTCAGTCTGCGAAATTCTGTAGTTCTGGCTGCTCTGTCTGGGTTTTAATGGATTGAAGGGTCGGGCCGAAGATTAAGATTCTGTATTCCAGTTCCCTTTTGAAAATTAAATCCCTGATTGTATTAGGGCAGAGTGCAGTGGATAAACCAATTCTTGCGACACTGTCAACACAAATGAGAAAAACAAAACACAACTCTGCAATTGTGGACACGAGGCTGAACCACGAAGCTTAGGAACTGTATACATGCTCCTTTTGTTGCTTCAACCATGTAGGCATCCTGTGGTCACTGAAGATGTGCGAAGGATTGAGCCATTCTGTTCTTACTCGATGGGAGGCATAGCTCCGAAGTGCGAGCTACCATGCACCCTTCGCTTTTGACTTAAACCTTCGGTAAGTGGTGTTGCAACACAGCCTTGGACGAACAGCGAATATGAAGGCTTCATAGTGGTCTGGACTCACCGGCCCTTGAGATTGAAGGTCGATATGGTTAGGAAGATGTCATAGAATACCATATGCTGGCACTGAACCAAAAAGCCCTCAATTGGGGTTCTCGGGGAGCTCTGGAGAAAAAAGATGGAAAATGAAAGAGTTCAAGAGAAGAATCGAGATGTAGACATTCCTGAACTCGTAGATCTGAATTCTTCTTCCCCTTTTACTGAAATCATCTGACAACATCATGAGCAACTAGGGAAGATAGCAGACCAGATAGTGGAACCAGGGTTGATTATTAAAGTTTACGTTGGCTACATCTTTTTCCATTTGACACATCAAACTGCTTGACTGAATGCCTATTTGGTACTTCTGGTTTTAGATTTTGAGTGAGATGTTAGTATATTGGTGGCCTGGTGAAGTGTTTGTAGTGTTTGTCACACGAACCACCATGAGGAGTAACGTAAGTTGTTCGTGTTTCCTGTGTAGTGTGTGTGCTGTGTTATTTGGCTTTTGTCACTTTACTGCGTAACTCATTTGCCAATTTGCTTCTCCTGTTAGTGAAAAGACATGCTAACACTTCTTTCCATGTTCTTTAAAAAACCTGTGAAATCATTATGGTATAGGGTTTTTATGAACTTAGCAAGGTTCCACTGGCAATTATCAGCGAATAATATATTAGTATGGTTAAAAGAGGCACATTGTTATCATTTTCAGCTCATAGCAATTAGTTTTCCTTTTCATGTGCTTATTGTTTTCTAGGTTCTGGGTGTTGGATTATTTCAGGATCACAGTTCACATCTTTGATGGTTGGTTCAGGAGAAAATATTATGTTGTTTTCAGTGTCGAAAGGACTCAAATTATCATCTTTTTCTTCTTCCCAGTTTCAGTGGGTCTGTTACTGATGCTTTTTTTGCACTTTCAGTGGTGGTGCTTGAATTTTGACTGAATTTGTTTGTCAGAATCATTGATAGTTGGTTTCCATCTCTCACTAGGTTTTCTTCTGAATTTCTAACAATAGCAGCCCTGCTGACAAGGCTGACTGTGATTAATAGGATTTTAGGTCAGCTTTCTTATGGATGGTACTGAATGAAGGATTAAACTTGTACTATTTACTAATTATCTGTCCTGGTAACAGAAGTGCATTTGTCTTATTAACTAAGTAATTAAGAATTTAAGATACATATCTGAATCATTGTTTTTTGTATTATTGTCTTTGGTAGAATTAGTAGGGTTTAGGTCGTCTTTGGAATTACCAAATTGCTGATAAGTATGTGGATTTGCTTCCCTTTTTCCCATCATTTTTGCTTGGAATTATACCTTTGATTTGATGTGTTATATACTTGACTAGGATCTAGCAGTCCCTTTGTATAAGTTGATAGTGAAATGTAGTGCTTGGCTGCTTGAATTCACTTATATAAACGTAGCAAATCGTGTTCTTGAAAGGTTTCTAGGACCTTTGTGGCACCTACAGCGACTTGTTTACATGAAAATATTGAATTTTGTCCCAATTTTTGCATTTGGAAAATGATATGTATGCAGATATGAGAGGTTTCCAAAACAAGTGCATTTCATATCTAGGTGTCTATTTCTGCAAGCATTTCATAAAATTTTGCACTCAAAGACCTTCTGTTAATCATACTAACAATATTTCATTTGCTGTTCTCCTCTTTCTGGAATACGTTCTATTAGTGAAGGGAAACTGAAAATCAGGATTTTATTTATGCCACTTTGTTCCTTTTCCAGGACAAGGTGATGTTTCAACCAGCTGAGCGTTTAATTGCATTTGCAATTCTTCATCAAGGGTATTCCTCACAGCTGACAAATCCGTTTGTTCCATTCTTAATAAATGTAAGTTGTAAACTTTCTGTCTATACATTGTGCTTTTCATTGAGGAATAAAGCCATACATCTGCATTAACGTGTGCATGAAGTTCGCATTGGGGTTGTTTATCCTTTTCTTTTTTGATTGAGACAAAGTTGACGGGAAGTGATTTCAATGTGCGCTGTTTTGATTATTGTGAAATTATCACAAATAGCTCCACTTCGTTCCACTTCACAATCAACTTAGCGCAGATTTCTTTTGAACTGTTTAATGGGTTTGTGCTAGTAATTGCACTGCTGATACACTGATGTTGCATTCATCATTAGTCATGGCACTGCAACATTGAATAGTCATTTAATCATTATACAAATGAATTAAAGATTAAACTTCAGAACATGCTGCAAAAATTCACCAAGAGCAAGCACCATGCTGGACTTATTTGGAACCCTAAAAGAAGCATCTTAAGATTTAAATGAATTGGGGCCCAACTAGGCTATGATCTGTGCCTTTTATTCTGAACTATTGTTTCGCCTTGCTTATGTGCTTGTGATTCTCTTAGTATCAGTAGAGTTGGAACATGAAAATTGCTTTTTATTATGTCGATTAGTTACCATCTGCACCACAAATTCATCATCAATCATGGTAGATTATTACTTTTAGAGATACCCACTATTTCTCCTAGTTGAAGTCTGAAGGAGATTTTATGTACGGAAGTACATGCCATATGGCAAAGATATCAGCTCCCAGTTATGGGATAGAAGATTCCCATTCCCTTGTTTAGGTAGTTTATCATTTAAATTAGCAAAGTACCATCTAGCTTGGGCCTTAAGCCAATAAGTGATAAGATGTATGAATTGTTACTTAGATTGGAATCTTAGGCCTCTATATAAAGAGGACCTTCTGTGGGGGAGTTAATCAAGCAAGAAAATAGAAGAATACTTCTTCAATCTTGACCCTGGGGCGAGGTTCCCTTCCCTGCCTCTCCCGGAAATCTTAGTTCAGAAAAGAAGTCATCATGAATCATGATATTATAGCATAACAGTTAGAGCTACCTAGTACTCACTATTTCTCTAATTTGAACTCTCGTATAGTCCTATACTCTTTTAGTCAACTCTACAATCCAGTTATGTCAGAATAGCATTAATCCTTCCTAGGGTTCCGATTCTGACCATCTAATTTTGCTTTTACAGGTTGCCTGTGATGAAATTTCTGAGAGACCAGAACGTGTTTTTCTCCAGCTTTTGCTAACTTCAGCTAATGAGGACAACAATAAGGAGGTATTCTCATGATGTATGTTTTCTAGTTTAATTACTCCCTCCATTCCTAAATATATGACGTTTTGGTAGTTCAAACATATTTAGGAATGCAGGGAGTGCATGATTGCTGAGATATGGGAAAGAAATACTGGAATAGTGCAGAGGAACTTGACAATATGCATGTACTTTTCCCAATGTATAATAGTATGCTGACATCAGTGTACACATGTACAAATTCACAAAATGTGTATAAAAGTATTTGGAGGTAGCTAATACGAGATAAAAGTTATTGATATCCCAATTGGGAGGTGCCAAGTTAATAGCCTAGTTCAGCTAAAAAAAAGTCAATAGCCTAGTTGTTTGCTAAATGGATTTAAATGTGTTTGAACGTGAGAAACTATATTTAATAGACTGCTGTGCTTTTGTCTGGCCTTTGGAAAATGTGCTGCCACAGTGTCACAAGTGCAAGTTTCTAAGACTGGAGATGCCAGATACTTGCTGAACGGTAATTTGGTGACCATCAGAACTCAGAAGTGGTAAACTGGCAATGCAGTGTAGACAGAATCATTTTGTGCTCTCATGGACTGATAGTCATTTTGTTCGGATTGTAGTTTTTTTACCTTGCTGGGATCCAAATTGTGGATCCACCATTACCAAACTTATGATGAATTTTGTTATCCTATGTTCAGATCTTGAAACAGTCTGCAGAAGATTACTTGAAGGAGCCTTCTTATGCATCTCAGGTAGATGATTGTACTGTCATATAATTATTCTGAAACTGAGTGAACACAGTTGATAGAAAAAATACACCCAGTATACATGTAGAATTTTTTTGTTCAGAAGATAATTCTCTTTTATAGGTGTTGCTGCCAAAAGACCGTCTTGAAAGCCAATACTCCTGCAATGATGTTCAGCTACAGACATACACCAGTTGCGCAGCTGCTACGGTTAGAAGTGCTATTCCTGACCCAGATGTTTCCCAAAGCTGTGGTGATTCATCAGGGTACATAGACTCAACTACTCTCTCTGTGCAATGATTGTTGAAGGGCATTCATAGCGTATAGTTCATTTTCCCCTTCTATTTGTCTGATTATGAATTAAGTTTTCCCCTCATTATGTCTAGAATATCACCGACCAAACTAAATAGAGATAATGTGGTGACGAATTTACTTCAACAAACACCACTGAGAGGATTGTCTCCTCCATGGATTAGGCCCTCTCCCCCCAGACTTGAAATACTTGAAGGGGAGGTAAGATTGTCGGTTAAGAGATGTAAATTGTTTATTCATATTACCTCTATTTCTAAACATAGACGCAATTCTCGATGAAATTACAGTTGCAGTGGTTGAACCTGGACAACAACCATGAGCTACTATGGGATAGTAGCATGTGTGCTGACACTAGCCGAGGAGCTTCAATCCGTGATTTGGTCGGAAGAGCCTGTAAAGGACCACTTGCCCCTGCCCAACAAGAGGTTTTCTTCTACCCCTATTTTCAAATGTATATGTTTTTTAGGATGGCCTAGGTTATGCATACATGTGGTATACTTATGGGTATGCTTCTACTGCTGGACGACAGTTCCAAAATATGTGAGCATGTTTTTATATTGAAGAACTAAATATATATTAGAGATGACTTGTTCTTGAGTAGTTCCCTGTCATTTCCTTGCTGTGATATTTGCATTTCATCTAGTTCCCTGTCATTTCCTTGCTGTGATATTTGCATTTCATCTAGTTCCCTCTCATTTCCTTGCTGTGATATTTGCATTTCTTCTAGTAACACTACCGGGTCTTTCCAATAATGATCCCAAAGAGGTTCAGTGGGATCATGAATTTGCAGAGAGGAGGTTGCAACAGAATCTCCTCCTTCCACACTTTTACTTGTATTTGCAGCTGCCGTTATCCACTAGCAGGATCCAAGCATAGTCTAAATCAGGAACCATATTAATTCGTGACACTGGTATCACCTTTCACAACAATATCACTCTGTAACTCTGGTCCCAGCAATATGGAGAAATCAGGAAAAAGTCGCAATGGACTTGGGGTGCTACTGTGGATTACCCTTCCCTGCTCCTTGGGTTCTTGCACTCCTAATGCTGGGCTGTGTTTGAAACACTTAACATCCTTCCATTTTGCTAAATATTGTAGTCGAAATGATCCCTGAGCTATTCTGTTTTGGTTCAATAGAGCCTATATTTCGTTACTTTTGTTAATGACATTGTCATGTGGCAATCAAGTCTTGCACACGATGTCTCCACCAATTGAACACGAATCTGTTGGCGCCGGAACCTTCTGCCAGAACCACCGGCTGCCCCTCATCACGGTTGCCTCTCACAACACACGCAAAGAAAAGAGACACAAGTGGTTTTGGTGGCCGGCTGCCTCACACAGCCAACCCTTTTTCTTCTCTATTTCACTTGGCTCAAAACAACCATGAGTACAAGTTCTTAACTAGTACACGCACGCACACAGCCCAGCGGCCACACCAGCCACTAAGCCATGCACACACACACACTATCTAACCACTAACTACATGCACTACAGGCACGCCCACGGACACCACTCGTGTCGCTTCTTCTCAACAGCCACACAACCCGGCTAAGCAGGCTAACAAACTAACTCACTGGTTCTCTCAGCTCTAACTACCTTGTCTAGCCGGTCAGGCTCCAACCTCTCACGCGCTTGCCGCATCACACAGCTGTACCGCCTCACGCCGCCATCGGCATCTCGCCGTGCTTGCTGTATCACACGTCGGCTTGGCATCTTGCCTTCCGCATGCCTCCGCTGAAGATTCGCCGGACTAGCTACTCCCTAACTTATGCTACATGCATAACGAAGACAAACTAAATATGTAGGCACAAAACATCAAGATTAGTGCTAACAGAACCCGCTAGGGTTGGACATTGTAATTTTGTATTTTTGATGCAAATGATCTGTAGATTCCCGCATTTTAGCATGTGCAGCCATCTGGTTGGAGAGACACCTTGTGAGCAGAGCCAATGCCGAAAAGTGGATAAGGCCCACAAATATCAAGCGACCTATGCTCTATACATACTCCCTTCTCCCTCCTGCCTCTTCTTTCTTAAGTGAAGCCACTGCCTACTGTTATGCTGTCCCTAACAAGAATGGACAAATTTGCCTAGGGCATGCTAGGCAAGCGCCATTTTAATCTAGTGTGAAGCAGGAATACACCCTGCAATTGTGGTTCTGAGACGGCTATTGAGCTGATTCATGTAGTGAGCTGAGAAAGTAGTCGGTGAGACAAGATAACTGGCAACAATAGTGATATCTTTGCCGTAAAAAAAGTACAAGGTATGCGTAGATGATTGCCGAACCTTAGTTTGTATGTCTGAGTTTGCAATTTTACTAGATGAACCCTTTGAAATTGTTTTGAGTAAAGGGTGGCTGATATACAATAGGCAAAACAGATACAGAATATTAATTTTGTATTATTCAGTTTTATGATTTGGAAAATTGTTCTTGATCCCATGAGATTTAGAGCCACAGCAACATAAACCACTGACGCTCAAGGGATTATGCTGTCACAACTCTAAACCTCAATGGACAAAGTATATATTTTCTTATGATTTCTGTGCATTTCAGTTGTATTTTCTACATATGTAAATTTATTGATAGTTCAGGGCCTGTTTTATTTGAAATAATTTGGAATTACTGGAGGTTAACCAAGTCATAACTGACACAAATGAAAAAAGGGGTCTAAAACAGAACAGCTATAAAAGAAGTTTGAAGAGATTTAGAAAAGAATGGGATATAATAATTATAAAGAAGGACCCCATTCTGACCATTCAACCTTTCATGAGGGCGATGCAATTATGTGCAGAAGTTACACTAAAATGCTAGTTCACACCCAATATTTCAAGCAGCAAGTTGTACAATAGTAGCAACTACAATCAGCAATGTTTTCTTATAGTGGACATCACTAGTACTGATATTTGTTAGAACATGCTCGGCTTTATTAGAAAAGTTGAAGGCAAACACTCTAAATTGATAGCGCTTATAATGATTATGCATCTGTGTTAGTGTTGGTCTGTTGGCCACCTCAGCGTGGTTGTGTTGCAATTGTTATCATCATTTTGTAGGATCCTACTATTACATCCTCATCGCTTATCTTTCATGTTCAATATACGGAATATCCTACTCCTTAAAGCTTTATTTTTCTTGTCTAATGCTAATATTTAGAATATATGTCATACCAGAAATGTATAGTCCCACCTGTTACGGATAAGCTCTTCGGCAAGACCTACAGCAGGCGCAAGTGGAGAGGTGGTAAAAAGGCGGGAGAACCATAGGGTTGTGGCTAGCGACGAATTTGAAAAATCAGAATTGTTGTCACCAGAAATATTTAGTAATTTGATACCAAGTTTTAATACTCGATTATATTAGCATAATGGTAGGACTCCCCTACTAAGGAGACTTGTATGTTGTCAACAATTAAAAGTTTACCAACGCACGCGGAATTAAAAGTTTACCAAAATTGATATCTTTCTCTCCATTAGTTGACTGACATGACCAATTAGCTGAAAAAGGACCATCCTTGGTTGAGGTCTGTTATGGCTTATGGTGAGTGGATTGGAGGTGAAGAACATGATCAGCAAGCTCTACTCATGCCGATGCCGGTGAATGCATGCAACGAGACTGTGATGTCTTTAGTATTGGGTTCATGTTGATCTCCCTCACCATCAAGCTCCAGCTAAGAGACCCTGACCGTACAACAGTGGTTTATGTCGAACAATTTGAGACGATACTCCACCAACTTCACAAGTCAACTGTTTGAAGAGCCACGTGGGTGCCATGATTCTGTGTATGCCAGGCTAGCATCATGACTGTCAAGCCAATGTGTCCATTCATGTTGGTGAGTGCACGGTGACATGATCAAGCCTGGCGGTTGTTCCCGAAAACTCGGAACCCTCGTTGCTTGGCCTGACGGTAGGGGCAACAATTAGCTCTGACACCCAAATTGATGGGCTTATGGCTGATGTGTGAAGCAATTCGAGGATGAACAAGATAATAGGTTTTCCATGCGATTGCTAGAAACATTGCTTGCCCTCCTGTACACACTGGGAACTGTTTCCAGCCCCGACAGGGCTCCAAGGCAAATGCGAGGGAGGGGTTTCTTTGGTATTTCTTGCTTAACATTCCTTCATGATGCCATCCCTTTATATAGAAGGGTTTCAACTAAAGACCAAATGCATCTTATTTCCTAATCTGTCTCTAATTCTTAAAACCTATAGAACGCAAACTCATGCTTGCCAGTTTCAGTGCCTATATAGCGTTGCTACTGTAGTGCAACTGCCCCTTATGTTGGGAACCCCCCCCCCCCCCCCCCCCCCCTCCCTAAATGTGTCCATAAGTTTGAATGTCTCTCCACTCGTGCTGCATGGGCAACTTGTAGAGTTTAGAGTTTACCCTTGATCTCAATGCACCAAACTTTATCCCGGTTTATACCTCGGTGGTTCGGCCTTGCACTACCCTGAACTCTAAAAGGGATGGGATTAAGGACTGCACATAAGAGCTAACCATGGAAGTTAATGAGTGGCTTGGTGACCTCAATGGCGCCATGTCTCTAGTATAGTGGACCCTCGAATCAACTACCATCAATTTCAGATGTATCCAGAAGAAGTGCACAGGATGGCTGTCCGTACCCTTGTGTATACTCTGAATGCTTTGTCATGCCAAGGGGCCGAGAACAGGGTGTCACCCTGTTGGCTAAGCATGCAAGGAGCATGCTAGCCCACCAGCGTTCGAGCCCTGAGTGCGCTGGTGCTTAGAGATCTTCTATAAAAATATACCTCCAAGGGCTAGGCCTCGTTTTTTTTCATGCCGAGGGGCCAGCCAACTATTGGTCTATGGCCAGCATTCAAGTCACAAAGATTTATTACTTTTGTATGTCCGTTACAGCAAACGCTTTCTTAAGTTGGAAAGATTATGCATATTTAAGTTGGAAATATTTGACTGCTTTCTTAAGTTGGATAGGTTATATATATTTGAAGTACCAGGTTCACTTCGATCATCAAATGCTTCGTTATATTGGGAAAATAATGTTAAATATGAATTGCTTAACTTTAGGTTTACAACCACATAGGACGTTGTTTACTCAATCTTGCATCGGAAGATCCAAACACAATAGCTACTGTGATGACATCACAATTTTGCAGTCAATAATGAAATGGCTTATTTCAGTTCGGTCCTCCAGTTTTGTTCTCCTAAAATAAGGAAAACGGAAGGAAAAAGCGACTAAATTGCGAAAAGGAATAAATGAAAACTGCTAAACAGGAAAGTCAGTGTTATAACCACGAAATGAATGTGTCGTATCTATGGAAACACGAAAGGCAGAAATGGTTATAGCTGACTAGCATCTACATTTGCATGCATAGGTTGCATCAGCCAAATAAGTGTTTTACCTTTTTTATAGAATGAAGAAGTGTTTACCTAGGCATGCATGACTACATGTGTCACTGGTTGTTTTATAGTGACCACAACCCCTACTCTTCTAAATATACTGGCTACTTCGATAATTTTACATGCCTAATGGCTCATATCTTGTTGCAGCAAGTTGTTTTAGACTTAGCCAGGGACTGGAAGCTAGTTTATCATTGCGGAATGACACCAGAGAAGCTTCCCGTATGTACTCTTGACATCATGTTGAAAACTTTCCATGCTTCATGTTAAGGGTTACTAATGTCCTTGTTTCAGGACCTTGTTGAACATAATCCACTCATTGCTGTTGATGTTCTTTCAAAGCTGATCAATTGTCCTGACATGGATTCGTATGTACACAAATGTTTCATTTTGTCAATTTCGTATATTTTCAATTTATGTGTTTATCTGAGCATAACAGTTTACACACATGCTTTATATTTGACAGTTATTTCAATGTTCTTGTGCACATGGAAATGAGCCTGCATTCAATGGAAGTTGTAAACAGGCTTACTACAGCAGTAGATCTACCACCAGGATTCATTCATGACTACATCTCAAATTGTATTCGGTCATGCCAAAATATCAAGGTTTGTTCTTACTTTTGTACGTCATTTTTCTTCCAGGAAGGTCAGAGGTGATCATCTCAGATTGCTATAGTAAATATGATTCATAACAATAGTTGGTTGATGCAAGTTTATGATAAAAATGTATATAGTTTCAATCATCGTTCCCGAAAGTGACAATGGCGGTTTGGCCATTTTATTCCTCAGCTTGTAAATGCTTGTTGGTTGATCCCTAGGTGGTAATTCTCTTATGGTCGACAGACATTAGTAATTTCTTCATTATGTTTACCTGCGTAGAGTCGTTTGTGTTTTATATCTGTGTAACGTTTCTATGCATTTATAACATGTTATGGCTGTAAGCTTATTCTTAACTCCATATTCACAAGATTCATTCTCGCAATGTTCTATTATTTCATTTTCTGCAATGCACGTTACTGTCTTTATTATGTTGAAGACTGACAGGAAATTATTTGATAACATTGCTTGCAGGATAAGTACATGCAAAACAGACTTGTGAGACTAGTTTGTGTTTTTCTACAGAGTCTCATTCGGAACAAGATAATAAATGGTGAGTGTCAATGTCCAATTGACGGATTTCTCTTCTGAACCTTTTTTTACACTTAGAGTTGATCTGTTCTGTTTATATGGGTCTACATGTCATGATCCATGAACTTCTCTGGTATAGAAGCCTTTGCATCTTGCTTGTTCTTTGCAAGCTACCTTTGTTTGATCTATCTTTAGCTATGCAATTTGTTTATGATATGCTGTGCTAAATGCTAAGCTGATAAAGCATATAGCACTATAAACTTAAATCCCAGATTTGTAAAATAGTGTCCATGCCATTGTAGGTTTAAATAAATACATGTGAAAATTAGCTCTATTTTGATTAATTAAACTATTGCACGTTGCAATGAACTTGACTAATTGCCTTAGTTCAACAGGATGTCTGTTTTGTGAAGGGAGTGTTTTGTTGTACTTACCAGTTGCCACTTGCCAGAAATGTAGAACGGTGGTGTTTCCCTGGGAAGTTTAATAATTTAACTGGGTTTGCACATTATAGGCTGGAACTTAAATCTGTGGTGATTGCATGCCCAAAAAACTCGCTTAGCTGTTGGGAACTATGTCGGTACAATTATAGAAGCAGGGTTCAGGAACTTATTTCCCAAAAGGCTGCTGCCAGTGTCTTCCCTCCATTTTCCCTTCTAATTTGGGCCTTTTCAAGGTTGATGTTTTCATCATGTCTAAGAAAGTTTATCGAACTGGTATCATCTAGTCCTTGAGAGCATGTACAACCGGAACGAGCAAATCTGCCCCCCTATATGTCCGCAGAGCCGGCCACCCCTCATTTGTCTGCGCCCGCAACCGTCGACCTCATATCCAAACCCTCAAATCCATACACAAGCATGCAACGTGGATCAACACACATACTTTCATAGTTCAATTCATACAGGGACATAGGACATAGTTCATACAGGACATATCAAACTAGGACATAACATAAGGAAGTTCATCATACATGCCATCGGACTACCAAAATTTAGCATGTTCTAATTTATAGGACGAGAGAGGAAGTTCAACCATGGCCGCCACTGCCCTTGACCTAGCCCTTGTCCATGTCCTTGTCCACGACTCCCCGTGGTTGCGGAAGTAGTGCTCGAAGACGCAATAGGGGTCCAGGCAGATCTGCTCGGCGTCAGAGATGGATGTGTCAGACACGTCACCGAACATGTTCAGATCCTCCTCTTTGTGGGGAAGGCCGGCGAGGGTACGAACGGCCCGGGCTTTATCCACCGCGAGATCATGGGTGGCCTGGGTTTGCCGCTTCGCCAGGATCCGGGCACGGACATCCTCGTCGCAGGCCGCCGCTGCGTGGCAAGCCTTCGCCCTTTCACATTGGGCACGCCACCGTAGTGGCAGCATCCGGCTCATCCATGGCCTTGGGCATTGCCGCCACTAACCTCGGACTCTGAGGCCGACGTCGCGGGACAGGGAAGTGCAGGGGATACGCTGAGCCAGGGCGCCGGAACCTTCTGCCAGGGACCTGCTCAGCCGCACTCACCGGCTGAGGTGACGCAGCGGGCACGCGGCACGAGCTTCTGTTGGATCCCAATCGGAGTGGCGATGAAGACGCCCGGCTGCTGGATCCGCAGCGGGGCGTCCTCCACGCTGGAGCTCCGGTATCCTCCAGGGAACGGCGGACCGCGACCAGGAGGGCTCTCTCCTCGTCCAAGCAGGTGGCGAGCTCCAAATCGAGGAATCCGGACCTTCGAGACTTAGATTCCGCTGTTAGTGATGCCGGAGATGACCGGATAGGGTGGGGAAGGGGAGGGACTGAGCGGACTGGAAGTAGGGTGGGCTGAGACAAATGGCTAGGGTTTGGTCGGGGGGGGGGGGGGGGGGGGGGGGGGGGGGGGGGGGGACGGGATTTTGTGGGGTCAAGATGGGCCAGTCCGACGTGGCGGACATGCCAGGGTGTGTTCGGGCCGACCCATATCCGCCTGCCATGCGGGCTGGATATGAGGGGTGCTGGACATATGGGCTGGGTTTGGGCTGTCCGGTTGGGTACCTATTTTCAGTCTGGGCTGTCTGCCCGGACATTAGGTTAGAAGTGGGTGTCCGGATGTAGATGCTCTGAATTGAGCTTCACGCAATGTTCTAGACAATCCTGGCCATCTTTTTAAAGAAAAAACCCACTGGTTTCTTGAATCCTGCATATTTTCTAATTTCACACCAGTTGCATAAAATGTTATGTTAATTGGGAGATTGGTGATTTGAATCATAGAATGGGTATGCTCATCCTTGTTGTACTTATTTCTTTGCTGATTAAGATCAAAATGGTTATACTATGAAGTATTTGTTTTGTGCAGTTGAAGATCTATTCATTGAGGTACAAGCCTTCTGCATTGCGTTTTCTCGAATAAGAGAAGCAGCTGGTTTGTTCAGGCTTCTCAAATCTCTAGAGTGAAGAAGGTTGTATGAGTTACCGGAGTTCAGCTCTATAAACAAAAAATTTCATGCTGTACATTCATAGTCTTATATTTTCGTGTTGATCTGCCAATTCAGGGCTGTACTTCATAGATCATAGCCCTTGTTGATGTATTTATTGTCATTAAGCTGTTCCCCTCACCTAAAGAAAGGTCAAGAGATATCAGAACCATTACCCAGGCTTTGATAGTTCCGCCAAATCATTTTGATGTGGACTTAAACCACATGTTCTTCAGCTGAGACAAATTAGCAATTACCTTTAGCCTGTTGAAAGATAGCTGAACAATGGGCGCCTGCTTCTCGGTTCAGGCTCCCGAGTACCAGTAATTTGAGAGATTTCTTAATTTAAATTCAGATGTAAAGACTAGTTGTACTCATTTGTGTGATGTTTTGTTGGGTTACTTGGGTATCTCTTTGTGGTTCTGTTTTAGTGGCCTTCCTCTGAAAAGGTTGGGTATGTGGAGTTGCTGACTGAAATATTAGTCTACAGCGACCAACAAGGTTAAAGCCCTTGTTACTGGAGTATTTGTGTGGTAACTGGTCATTTCCTGGTGCATATATGCCTATGTTGTGATGATGGTGTGTGCAAGACGGGAATAGCGTGAACAAAATGAAATCAAAGGAACATTTGGATCTTCGGACGACGGTAAGCATATGGATACACCGAATAATGGATTAAGACGGTCATGCCTGGGGTGTGTGTAAGGATATTTTATTTTTATTTTGCGGGGTGGGGTGTCTGTAAGTTATGGTGTGGGCATGTTCGTTCCAATTTCTCACTGCGGCTTGACCTTGGATTTTGATCTCGGATTTTTACTTTGCAAAGCTATTAGAAAATCGCGTTCTTTTGTTCCTGTTTGGCAAAAACAGCATGTGTTCCGTAAGAAGTGTGGAGGGACCATGCTCCTCGTCCTTTTACCAGTCGCCGGCCCACTCGCCCGTTGGCCAACTCAAGGCCTCCGCGAGTTCCGGCGACAGGAAAAAGTCGGAGAGAAGGAACACAAACCGTCGTGATTTGCACCGTACGCGCCGCGGTTACCTCCGTTCATCTCGCTCAGGTCACATGGGAGGCAGAGGGTCAAGCACCGGAGCAAACCTGTCGTCCATCACGCCAACATGCCCTTGTGCGGGCTGTGCCGTTCGCCGTCATGTGGGCGGCAACAAGGCAGCGCCCATTCCGCCCTGCCCCAATTCTCCCATGCCCCTGACACCGTGCACTGTACAGGGACAGATTCCTGGAGTAAACACGCCGTGACGACCGACGAGTAAACATTGTGTGCCATTTCCTCCATCATTTGGAGCAACACATTGCTCTACTCAAAAGCTCCTTTCTAATAATAATAATACCGTAATAATGCTCGCGCCTTCATTTTAAGTTAGGATTCTCTCCAGCATCGTCAGTTCGTCACACATGACACATGGCCAAGTTGCCTGGAGATAGTCTTGGGGCACAGTGTGACTGGTTTGCATGTCTTTCGGCATCAAATACAACCTGTCCATCTTTCTTCTTCTTTTCCCCAAAAACTAAATTCAGCAGGGCAAAATGCCTTGTGTTCCCTGCAACGCAAAAGGCCAAAACGCGCATTAGCCGCCCACTAATGGAGGCTTATCGCATCGCCTCCTCATTGTTGGCATGCTTAGCAAGCCCAACTGTATTTAAGATCCAGTTCAATGCATCGCGTGCAAGTTGATGCTAGTATAAAATTGATTAAGCCACTTTCAGTCCCAGGAGAAAAGCCGCAAGGATCTTTTTTCTTTTTTTGCGAAAAAAGCCACAAGGATCGTTATCACTTCAATCACAGCTTTGTTACCAATTATCAACGTCTTCTATTATCTAGCATGCTGCTGAGTGTGCAGCTGGGTTGGGTTGATGGTTATCCTTGCTAGCTGCAAGTGGCTATCTTTGTAGTTGAGGCAAAGTGCACCGAGGTTCGGTTTGGCTGAAGATAACACATGCCGTCGCACAAATTTCTAAATGAGAAATCTTTTCAACTTCTCCCCCGAAGAGGACATACATACGTCGATAATTGGCCAGTTTGACAGGTTGACTACCCATCCCACATCGTCTTATTTTGGGCACAAGCAACCCAGAAAAGTGAACGTAATGGGATTAATTATTTTAGTTCGTCCACAACTTTGGCAACGAACTTTGTGTTCGATAGTGACCAACAGCGACGTGCAGTCGAGGGCGACGCTTTGTGTTGCTTCCAAAAGGCGATGCAACACCAACCGCTCCTGCGTACAGCCTGGCCTAATTTTTTATTCGATCCTGGATCGTTACCCTATGTACGGTGCAGCATCAATTAGATCAGCATCAACGAGATCTTTACATCCCTCTTGTAACGCTTATTGAAACCCCGAAACCCCCAGTGCCTACCACATGGCCAAAATGCGGCTGCCAAGGTCACAAGATTATTTCCTACTCTTCCTTTTCTTTTTTGCGCGGATATTTCTCACTCTTCCAACCGAGATGGTTAGGTTTTCTTTCGATTAAATTGGTATATCCAGGTCTAAAATTTAGACTTGACACGTGTGCTCGTATTTTCGCCGATATGTTGCTGCTTTTCAGCGATGTTCGTTCCGCGGGCAGTCGTAACTTTTAAAGAGAGATCATGGGCGTTCATGGTTCCATCCTGCAAGCAAATCTTGGCTCCCTTCCTCACTTATCTCGCAGCGATCGATCGGTAGCACGCACGAGGCAGCCGGTCGCACGCCACGAGTTTACGCGCCGGCCATGCTCCGTGCAGGCATGTGCCCAGCACAAATCGCTGGTGGATTTCGTCGATCTGCTCCCCTGAAACGTTCCACTCACCGAGCGTCGGCACGCGATGGTGCGGTTGGATACTCTCCGTTCTACTCCCCGGCTGGTGGAGTAGCTTGTAGTTTTGTTCCCCGGTGGTCGGCTGCTGCCGCTACAACTGCTGCTGCCTGTTGGTGGGTAATCTGGTTCAGTCAAACATTGCCAAGACATTTTTGGCTCGTTAGATTCGGTAGATTCGTCCGGTGACCTCCCAATTTGTGTCAGTTCTTCGGTCTAGATTGGGTTGAAACTCACTGCAGGATCCGTAGGAATATAGCACGTGGTGTGTGCTCCCAATGCTGCTGGTGCTTTTACTTCCTGGGTAACGGTGAAAATGATCGTTGAATATTTTTTTCTTTTTTCCTGACATGTTACTGTACTCTTCCCTAGCTAGATGATACTCCATCCATAAAGAAATATAAGAGCGTTCTGAATGCTCTATATTTGTTTATGTAGGGAGTACCTCACATGTTATTGCATGAACGTTTTGCAATATACTTTAATAAGAATTGGTTGCATGGAAAATAAATATTTGAAGTAATAATATAAGAACATTTTTGGCTCGTTAAATTCGGTTGATTCGTTGGGTGATCTCCCAGTTTGTGTCTTCAGTCTTTTTTTAAAGGAAGGATAAACCCCCGACCTCTGCATCTGGATGATGCATGCGGCCATCTTATTAATTATTCACAGAGGCCATAAAAAGTAATACATCAGTCAGTCTGAAGTCACCATCTAGGCAACATCTGTTGCTACTCCTATTCCATTGATGAAGATGTGCTGAATATCCATGCCTAATACCAAACGGACATCGCACCAAACCCTAACATCTAAAACCGGATGCCCAGCCCAGCCACACACCGGGACTGGGTCCCATACCGGACCGACACACTCTCAGAGGTTGCCACCACCATCTTCCACCGGTCCATCTCCAGAGCAGAAACTGACCCATCGACCTTGCCTGGCCTGCCATCGACGTCACCACGACGCCATACAACTCCACCATCCTACACGTATCCGTCCACACGCGCCCGTCGCCGAACCTCCGCAACACCATGCCACCGGGATCCACCGTCGGTTCTTGCGGTGGATGAGACACCGCTCTTCCGCTTGTCCCGTCCAACTAGCACTTGCTCCAAAATGATGCCCTCAGGAGGGACAACGGCATCAAAGGTATCGTCATCGTCCGATCCGGTAGATCCAGATCTCGGATTTCCCCCGGAGCATCACGAGCGGGGTGCCACGACCTGCAACAAACGGTGCCTCGAGAAGGGAACAACGTCATAGACGCCGCCATCATCCGCCATGACCGAAGTCGGCACGATTTTCATCGGAAGTCGCGTCCCCCAACCTCGCAGCTGGCTGGAACTGAAGGAAATATGCCCTAGAGGCAATAATAAAGTTATTATTTTATATTTACTTATATCATGATAAATGTTTATTATTCATGCTAGAATTTTATTAACTGGAAACTTGATACATGTGTGGATACATAGACAAAACACCGTGTCCCTAGTAAGTCTCTACTAGACTGGCTCGTTAATCAAAGATGGTTAAGTTTCCTAACCATAGACATGTGTTGTCATTTGATGAACGGGATCACATCATTAGGAGAATGATCGTTGAGTTTTATTGCTATTGCTTTCTTCATGTCAAATACATATTCCTTCGACTATGAGATTATGCAACCCCCGGATACCGGAGGAATACCTCGTGTGCTATCAAATGTCACAGCGTAACTGGATGATTATAAAGATGCTCTACAGGTATCTCCGAAGGTGTTTGTTGGGTTGGCATAGATCGAGATTAGGATTTGTCACTCCGAGTATCGGAGAGGTATCTCTGGGCCCTCTCGGTAATGCACATCATAAAAAGCCTTGCAAGCAAAGTGACTAATGAGTTAGTTACAAGATGATGTATTACAGAACGAGTAAAGAGACTTGTCGGTAACAAGATTGAACTAGGTATGTGGATAACGACGATCGAATCTCGGGCAAGTAACATACCGATGACAAAGGGAATAACGTATGTTGTCATAACGGCTCGATCGATAAAGATCGTAGAATATGTAGGAGCCAATATGATCATCCAGGTTCCGCTATTGGTTATTGACCGGAGAGGTGTCTCGGTCATGTCTACATAGTTCTTGAACCCGTAGCGTCCGCACGCTTAACGTTCGATGACGATTTAATATTATATGAGTTTTGTGATTTGGTGACTGATAACCCGCAAGTATAGGGGATCGCAACAGTTTTCGAGGGTAAGGTATTCAACCCAAATTTATTGATTCGACACAAGGGGAGCCAAAGAATACTCTCAAGTATTATCAGCTGAGTTGTCAATTCAACCACACCTGTAAACTTAATATCTGCAGCGAAGTATTTAGTAGCAAAGTAATATGATAGTAGTGATAACGGTAACAAAAGGTAACGATAGTAAAAGCAATGTTTTTGGTATTTTGTAGTGATGATAGCAATAGCAACGGGAAAGTAAATAAGCGAAGAACAATATGTGGAAAGCTCGTAGGCAATGGATCGGTGATGGAGAATTATGCCGGATGCGGTTCATCATGTAACAGTCATAACCTAGGGTGACACAGAACTAGCTCTAGGTCGTCAATATAATGTAGGCATGTATTCCGAATATAGCCATACGTGCTTATGGAAAAGAACTTGCGTGGCATCTTTTGTCCTACCCTCCCGTGGCAGCGGGGTCCTTACGGAAACTAAGGGATATTAAGGCCTCCTTTTAATAGAGAACCGGAACAAAGCATTAACACATAGTGAATACATGAACTCCTCAAACTACGGTCATCACTGGTAAGTATCCCGATTATTGTCACTTCAGGGTTAACGGATCATAACACATAATAGGTGACTATAGACTTGCAAGATAGGATCAAGAACACTCATATATTGATGAAAAAATAATAGGTTAAGATCTGAAATCGTGGCACTCGGGCCCTAGTAACAAGCATTAAGCATAGCAAAGTCATAGCAACATCAATCTCAGAACATAGTGGACACTAGGGATCAAACCCTAACAAAACTAACTCGATTACATGATAGATCCCACCCAACCCATCACCGTCCAGCAAGCCTACGATGGAATTACTCACGCACGGCGGTGAGCATCATGAAATTGGTGATGGAGGATGGTTGATGATGACGAGGGCGACGGATTCCCCTTTCCGGAGCCCCGAACGGACTCCAGATCAGCCCTCCCGAGAGGTTTTAGGGCTTGGCGGCGGCTCTGTATCGTAAAACGCAATGATTTCTTCTCTCTGATTTTTTTCTCCCCGAAACTCAATAGATGGAGTTGGAGTTGGAGTCGGAGAGGTAACAGGGGGCCCACGAGGTAGGGGGGCGCGCCCCCACCCTCGTGGGCAGGTGGTGGGCCCCCTGGCCTTCATCTTTTGCAGGTATTTTTCATATTTTCTGAAAAGTTGCTCCGTGAAGTTTCAGGTCATTCCGAGAACATTTGTTCCTGCACATAAATAACACCATGGTAATTCTGCTGAAAACAGCGTCAGTCCAGGTTAGTTCCATTCAAATCATGCAAGTTAGAGTCCAAAACAAGGGCAAAAGTATTTGGAAAAGTAGATACGTTGGAGACGTATCAACTCCCCCAAGCTTAAACCTTTGCTTGTCCTCAAGCAATTCAGTTGATAAACTGAAAATGATAAAGAAAAACTTTTACAAACTCTGTTTGCTCTTGTTGTTGTAAATATGTAAAGCCAGCATTCAAGTTTTCAGCAAAGATTATAACTAACCACATTTGTAATAATGCATAGGTCTCAAGTTTACTCATATCAATAGAATAATCAACTAGCGAGCCATAATAATAAATCTCGGATGACAACACTTTCTCAAAACAATCATAATATAATATAACAAGGTGGTATCTCGCTAGCCCTTTCTGAGACCGCAAAACATAAATGCAGGGCACCTTTAAAGACCAAGGACCGACTAGACATTGTAATTCATGGTAAAAGAGATCCAGTCTAGTCATACTCAATGTAAACTAACAGTAATGAATGCAAATGACAGTGGGTGCTCTCCAACTGGTGCTTTTTAATAAGAGGATGATGACTCAGCATAAAAGTAAATAGATAGGCCCTTCGCAGAGGGAAGCAGGGATTTGTAGAGGTGCCAGAGCTCGGTTTTGAAACAGAGGTGAATAATATTTTGAGCGGTATACTTTCATTGTAAACATAACAACCAAGAGATGGCGATATCTTCCATGCTACACACATTATAGGCGGTTCCCAAACAGAATGGTAAAGTTTATACTCCCCCTTCCACCAACAAGCATCAATCCATGGCTTGCTCGAAACAACGAGTGCCTCCAACTAACAAGAGTCCCAGGGGGAGTTTTGGTTGCAATTATTTTGATTTAGTTTGCATAAAGCATGGGACTGGGCATCCCGGTGACCAGCCATTTATCTCGTGAGTGAGGAGCGGAGTCCACTCCTCTTGAGAATAACCCGCCTAACATGGAAGATACAGACAACCCTAGTTGATACATGAGCTATTAGAGCATACAAAACATGATATTTATTTGAAGGTTTAGAGTTTGGCACATACAAATTTACTTGGAACGGCAGGTAGATACCGTATATAGGTAGGTATAGTGGACTCATGTGGAATAACTTTGGGGTTTAAGGGATTGGATGCACAAGCAGTATTCCCGCTTAGTACAGGTGAAGGCTAGCAAAAGACTGGGAAGCGACCAGCTATAGAGCGACAACAGTCATGAACATGCATTAAAATTAATCAACACCGAATGCAAGCATGAGTAAGATATAATCCACCATGAACATAAATATCATGAAGGCTATATTGATTTTGTTTCAACTACATGCGTGAACATGCGCCAAGTCAAGTCACTTAAATCATTCAGAGGAGGATACCACCCTATCATACCACATCATAACCATTTCAATAGCATGTTGGCATGCAAGGTAAACCATTATAACTCATAGCTAATCAAGCATGGCACAAGAAACTATGATCTCTAATTGTCATTGCAAACATGTTTATTCATAATAGGCTGAATCAGGAACGACGAACTAATCATATTTACGGAAACAAAAGAGGTCGAGTTCATACCAGCTTTTCTCATCTTAGTCAGTCCATCGTATATCATCATAATTGCCTTTCACTTGCATGACCGAACGATGTGAATAATAATAATAGTGCACGTGCATTGGACTAAGCTGGAATATGCAGGCATTCAATAAACAGGAGAAGACAAGGCAATATGGGCTCTTTTGTCAGGTAAACAATAATGCATATAAGAGCTACTTCAACAATTTAATCATGGTCTTCTCCTATCGACCCCCAAAGAAAAGAAATAAAACTATTTACATGGGAAAGCTCCCAACAAGCAAAAGAAGAACAAGAAATATTTTTGGGTTTTCTTTTTAATTACTACTACAAGCATGGAAATTAAACTGATTAAAAGCTACAACTAATTTTTTTTGGTTTTTCTTAAGGTTTATTAAACACACAAGAAGAAAGCATAAAAAGGGTAATAAACTAGCATGGATGATACAATAAAAAAGTATGAGCACCAACATCTCCTTATGCTCATCATATAAATGGAACTCTACCGTAGGTGGTGAGCTCCTAGAATGGAAATGAAAGTTTTGCACAAAGGTATTTGTGAGTAAGAGATACTGATCGCATTGGTCGTGGAGGAAAGCGGTGAGGCCTTCATTTTTAGCCAATTCGTGAAAATCTTCATAAATCCCGGCTGCTCTCAAGAAATCATCGGAAGGCCATTCACACGCCCGAACCTCCGCAGTGCGAGGCAGATTATACTTAGGCTTTGGTGCCTTTTTCTTCGAGCTTTGGCTCGATGAGCCCCTCAAAAGTCTCCTCAGCATTTTCTGAAAAATTCTGAAAATTTTAGTAACTTCAAAATAAAAGTAAACCAAACTCAATAATATTGATATCAACTACTCCTACAAGTGCCTAGAGCCTATATCATGCATCAAAACTACTTTTGACTATATAAATTTGACATGCAAGCTCAAGAACAGGGTCACCTAAGCAACAAAAATTTGCAATGAATAAAGCACTAGAACAAAAACTAATTGGACCAATGGAGGAGTCACATACCAAGGAACAATCTCCCAAGCAGTTTTGTGAGAGGTGCTTTGAGCAAGGAGATCGAAAATGGCAGCAAAATGAGCTTGGACTCGGGTTTGAGCTGGTTATTCGTGTTTGTGGGAGGAAGAAGAAGTGTATGGGTGAAAGGATAAGTGGAGGAGGGCCACCGTGGGCCCACGAGGCAGGGGGCGCGCCCTGGGGGGTAGGGCGCGCCCTCCACCCTCGTGGGCAAGTGGTTGACCCCCCTGCTATGTTCTCAGTGCCAAATATTCTCAAATATTCTGGAAAAACCATATTTAAATTTCAGGGCGTTTGGAGAACTTTTATTTTTGGGGTATTTTTATATTGCACAGATAATGAGATAACAGACAGAAAAATATTTATTTTTATTTTATTTAATTTAAATAACAGAAAGTAAAAGTGGGGTACAGAAGGTTATGCCTTCTAGTTTCATCCATCTCATGATCATCAAAAGGAATCCACTAACAAGGTTGATCAAGTCTTGTTAACGAACTCATTCCGAATAACATGGAACCAGAGAAATTTCGAATAACACTATGTTACCCCAACGGGGATATTGACATCCCAAATAATAAGAATATCATATTTCTTCTTGACAGTAGGAAGAGGAAATCCAAAACCTCCAAATATAATCGATGGCATTTTTCCAATAGAGTTGATACTGTGAACTTGAGGTTGTTTCCTCGGAAAGTGTACCGTATGCTCATTACCATTAACATGAAAAGTGAAATTGCCTTTAGTTCAATCAATAACAGCCCCTGCAGTATTCAAAAAGGGTCTTCCAAGAATAATAGACATACTATCGTCCTCGGGAATATCAAGAATAACAAAGTCCGTTAAAATAGTAACGTTTGCAACTACAACAGACACATCCTCACAAATACCGACAGGTATAGCAGTTGATTTATCAGCCATTTGCAAAGATATTTCAGTAGGTGTCAACTTATTCAAATCAAGTCTACGATATAAAGAGAGAGAGACATAACACTAACACCGGCTCCAAGATCACATAAAGCAGTTTTAACATAGTTTCTTTTAATGGAGCATGGTATAGTTGGTACACCGAGATCTCCAAGTTTCTTTGGTCTTCCACCCTTAAAAGTATAATTAGCAAGCATGGTGGAAATTTCAGCTTCCGGTATCTTTCTTTTATTTGTAATAATATCTTTCATGTACTTAGCATAAGGATTGGTTTTGAGCATATCAGTTAATCGCATACGCAAAAAGATAGGTCTAATCATTTCAGCAAAGCGCTCAAAATCCTCATCATCCTTTTTCTTGGATGGTTTGGGAGGAAAGGGCATGGGTTTCTGAACCCATGGTTCTATTTCTTTACCATGTTTCCTAGCAACAAAGTCTCTCTTATCATAACGTCGATTCTTTGATTGTGGGTTATCAAGATCAACAGCAGGTTCAATTTCTATGTCATTATCATTACTAGGTTGAGCATCATCATGAACATTATCATTAACATTATCACTATTTTCAGGTTCATTACCAGATTGTGTTTCAGCATCAAAAATAGAAATATCATTTGGATTCTCGGGTGTTTCAACAATAGGATCACTAGAAGCATGCAAAGTCCTATCATTTTTATTTTTCTTCCTTTTAGAAGGACTAGGTGCATCCACATTATTTCTCTGAGAATCTTGCTCAATTCTCTTAGGATGGCCTTCAGGATACAGAGGTTCCTGAGTCATTCTACCAGTTCTAGTAGCCACTCTAACAGCATTATCATTATCTTTACTATTCAATTCATTGAGCAAATCATTTTGAGCTTTAAGTACTTGTTCTACTTGAGTGGTAACCATAGAAGCATGTTTAATAATAAGTTTAAGTTCACCTTTAACATTAGCCATATAATCACCCAAGTGTTCAAGAATATTTGAATTGTATTTCAATTGTCTACCAAAATAAGCATTAAAGTCTTCTTGCTTAGCCATAAATTTATCAAACTCATATAAGCATGGGCTAGCAAATTTAGTAAATGAGATTTCAGCTTTATCATATCTATAGAGAGAATTTACCTTTACTACCTGTGTTGGGTTATCAAGACCATGAGTTTCTTCAATACGTAATGGATTAAGATTATATGTTTCTTCAACAGGCGGTAAATAAAGACCGTGTATTTCTTCAATAGGAGGTAAATTCTTAACATCTTCAGCTTTAATACATTTTTCTTTCATAGATTTCTTTGCCTCTTGCATATCTTCAGGACTGAGAAATAGAATACCCCTCTTCTTCGGAGTTGGTTTAGGAATAGGCTCAGGAATTGGCTCCAGAGGTGTCCAATTATTTCATTTGTCAACATATTATTCAATAGAATTTCAGCTTCATCCGGTATTCTTTCCCTGAAAACAGAACCAGCACAACTATCCAGGTAATCTCTGGAGGCATCGGTTAGTCCATTATAAAAGATATCAAGTATTTCATTTTTCTTAAGAGGATGATCAGGCAAAGCATTAAGTAATTTGAGAAGCCTCCCCCAAGCTTGTGGGAAACTCTCTTCTTCAATTTGCACAAAAATATATATATATATATCCCTTAAAGCAGTTTGTTTCTTATGAGCAGGGAAATATTTAGTAGAGAAGTAATACATCATATCCCGGGGACTACACACACAACCAGGATCAAGAGAATTAAACCATATCTTAGCATCACCCTTTAATGAGAACGAAAATATTTTAAGGATGTAAAAGTAGCGAGTTCTCTCATCTTTAGTGAACAGGGTGGCTATATCATTCAATTTAGTAAGATGTGCCACAACAGTTTCAGATTCATAACCATGAAAAGGATCAGATTCAACCAAAGTAATTATATCAGGATCAACAGAGAATTCATAATCCTTATTAGTAACAAAGATGGGTTAAGTAGCAAAAGCAGGGTCAGGTTTCATTCTAGCATTTAGAGATTGCTTACTCCATTTAGCTAATAACCTTTTGAGTTCATTTCTATTTTTGCAAGCTAAAATAGCTAAAGAAGCTTCTTGATTAAAAACATAACCCTTAGGAATAACAAGTAATTCTTCATCATCACTTTCATCAGTATCATAAGATTCAATATTTTCAATTTCTCTAGCTCTAGCAAGTTGTTCATCAAGAAAATCACTAAGTGGCATAGTAGTATCAGGCATAGAGGTAGTTTCATCATAAGTATCATGCATAGCAGAAGTGGCATCATCAATAACATGCGACATATCAGAACGAATAGCAGAAGCAGGTGTAGGTGTCGCAAGCTTACTCAAAATAGAAGCTGAATCAAGTGCAGAGCTAGATGGCAGTTCCTCACCTCCCCTCGTAGTTGAGGGATAGATCTTGGTTTTTGGATCTCTCAAGTTCTTCATAATGATAAGCAGATATATATCCCAAGTGACTCAAAGAGTAGAGATATGCTCCCCGGCAACGGCGCCAGAAAATAGTCTTGATAACCGCAAGTATAGGGGATCGCAATAGTTTTCGATGATAAAGTATTCAACCCAAATTTATTGATTCGACACAAGGGGAGCCAAAGAATACTCTCAAGTATTAGCAGCTGAGTTGTCAATTCAACCACACCCGGAAACTTAATATCTGCAGCAAAGTATTTAGTAGCAAAGTAATATGATAGTAGTGATAACGGTAACAAAAGGTAACGGTAGTAAAAGCAATGTTTTTGGTATTTTGTAGTGATGATAGCAATAGCAACGGGAAAGTAAATAAGCGAAGAACAATATGTGGAAAGCTCATAGGCAATGGATCGGTGATGGAGAATTATGTCGGATGCGGTTCATCATGTAACAGTCATAACCTAGGGTGACACAAAACTAGCTCCAGTTCGTCAATGTAATGTAGGCATGCATTCCGAATATAGTCATACATGCTTATGGAAAAGAACTTGCATGACATCTTTTGTCCTACCCTCCCGTGGCAGCGGAGTCCTTACGGAAACTAAGGGATATTAAGGCCTCCTTTTAATAGAGAACCGGAACAAAGCATTAACACATAGTGAATACATGAACTCCTCAAACTACGGTCATCACCAGTAAGTATCCCGATTATTGTCACTTCGGGGTTAACGGATCATAACACATAATAGGTGACTATAGACTTGCAAGATAGGATCAAGAACACTCATATATTGATGAAAACATAATAGGTTCAGATCTGAAATCATGGCACTCGGGCCCTAGTGACAAGCATTAAGCATAGCAAAGTCATAGCAACATCAATCTCAGAACATAGTGGACACTAGGGATCAAACCCTAACAAAACTAACTCGATTACATGATAGATCCCATCCAACCTATCACCGTCCAGCAAGCCTACGATGGAATTACTCACGCACGGCGGTGAGCATCATGAAATTGGTGATGGAGGATGGTTGATGATGACAAGGGTGACAGATTCCCCGCTCTGGAGCCCCGAACGGACTCCAGACCAGCCCTCCCGAGAAGTTTTAGGGCTTGGTGGCGGCTCCGTATTGTAAAACGCGATGATTTCTTCTCTTTGATTTTTTTCTCCCCGAAACTCAATATATGGAGTTGGAGTTGGAGTCGGAGAGGTAACATGGGGCCCACGAGGTAGGGGGTGTGCCCTAGGGGGGCAGGCGCGCCCCCACCCTCATGGGAAGGTGGTGGGCCCCCTGGCCTTCATCTTTTGCAGGTATTTTTCATATTTTCTGAAAATTTGCTCCATGAAGTTTCAGGTCATTCCGAGAACGTTTGTTCCTGCACATAAATAACACCATGGTAATTCCGCTGAAAACAGCGTCAGTCCGGGTTAGTTCCATTCAAATCATGCAAGTTAGAGTCCAAAATAAGGGCAAAAGTGTTTGGAAAAGTAGATACGTTGGAGACGTATCAGTGACCGAATGATGTTCGGAGCCCCGGATGAGATCCCGGACATGACGAGGAGTCTCGAAAATGGTCGAGAGGTAAAGATTGATATATAGGATGATAGTATTCGGACACCGGAAGTGTTCCAGATAGTATTGGATATTTATCGGAGTACCGGGGGTTACCGGAGGGCCATATGGGCCATAGGAGGGGAGCACACCAGCCCACAAGGGGTGCCCCCCCAGGAAGGAGGTTGAATTGGAGAAGGGAAAGAGGGGGTTCGCTCCCCTTTCCTTCTCTCCTTCCTCTTCCCTTTTCCCTCCTCCGAAAATAAGGAAAGGGGGGAGGCCGAATTGGGGAGGACCCCAAGTAGGATTCCTCCTACTTGGTGCGCCCCATGGCTACCTCTCCTCCCCTCCCACCTATATATACATGGGGAGGGGGGGCCTAGAAGATACAACATCAATTACTACCCGTGTGCGGCGCCCCCCTCCACAGTTTACACCCCCGGTCATATTCTCACGATGCTTAGGCGAAGCCCTGCGCGGATCACTTCACCATCACCGTCACCATGCCGTCATGTTGATGTAACTCATCTACTTCCCCGACACCTTGCTGGATCAAGAAGGCAAGGGACGTCATAGCGCTGAACGTGTGCAGAACTCGGAGGTGCTGTACATTCGGTGCTTGATCGTTCGGAGCTAGAAGCAGTTCGACTACATCAACCGCGTTGTCAAATGCTTCCGCTTTCGGTCTACGAGGGTACATGGACACACTCTCCCCCTCTTGTTACTATGCATCTCCTAGATAGATCTTGCATGAGCGTTGGAATTTTTTTGAAATTGCATGCTACGTTTCCCAACAGTGGTATCAGAGCCAGGTCTATGCGTAGATGATATGCACAAGCAGAACACAAAGAGTTGTGGGCGGTGATCGTCATACTGCTTACCACCAATGTATTTTTTGATTTGGCGGTATTGTTGGATGAAGCGGCCTGGACCAACCTTACATGATCACGTTCATGAGACCGGTTCCACCGACATACATGCAACTAGTTTTGCATAAAGGTGGCTGGCGGGTGTCTGTTTCTCCTACTTTAGTTGAATCAAATTTGACTGCGGACGATCCTTGTTGAAGGTTAAAGCAGCAAACTTGATAAATCTCCATTGTGGTTTTGATGCATAGGTAAGAACGCTTCTAGCTAGAAGCCCATAGCAGCCACGTAAAACTTGCAACAACAAAGTAGAGGACGCCTAACCTATTTTTGCAGGGCATGTTGTGATGTGAAATGGTCAAGACATGATGTCATATACGTTGTTGTATGAGATGATCATGTTTTGTAAAAGTTATCGGCAACTGGCAGGAGCCTTATAGGTGTCTCTTTATTGTATGAAATGCAAACGCCATGTAATTGCTTTACTTTATCACTATGCGTTAGCGATAGTTGTAGAAGCAATAGTTGGCGAGACGACCACAACGCTACGATGGAGATCAAGGTGTCAAGCCGGTGACAATGGAGATCATGACGATGCTTTGGAGATGGAGATCAAAAGCACAAGATGGTGATGGCCATATCATGTCACATATTTTGATTGCATGTGATGTTTATCCTTTATGCATCTTATTTTGCTTAGTACGGCGTTAGCATTATAATATGATCTCTTAATTAAATTTCAAGGTATAAGTGTTCTCCCTGAGTATGCACCGTTGCCAAAGTTTGTCGTGTTGAGACACCACGTGATGATCGGATGTGATAGATTCTACATTCACATACAACGGGTGCAAGACAGTTTTGCACATGCGGAATACTCAGATTAAACTTGATGAGCCTGGCATGTACAAACAAGGCCTCGGAACACTAGAGACCGAAAGGTCGAACGTGAATCATATAGTAGATATGATCAACATGGAGATGTTCACCATTGATGACTACTCCATCTCACTTGATGATCGGACATGGTTTAATTGATTTGGATCATGTATCATTTAGATGACTTGAGGGATGTCTATCTAAGTGGGAGTTCTTAAGTAATTTGATTTTTTGCAGGGTAAGTAATTTAATTAATGAACTTAATTTATCATGAACTTAGTCCTGATAGTATTTGCATATCTATGTTGTAGATCAATAGCTCGCAATATAGCTCCTATACATTTTTGATATGTTCCTAGAGAAAAGTTGAAAGATGATAGTAGCAATAATGCGGACTGGGTCCGTGATCTAAGGATTATCCTCGTTACTGCACAGAAGAATTATGTCCTTGATGCACCGCTAGGTGACAGACCTATTGCAGGAGCAGAGGCCGATGTTATGAATGTTTGACAAGCTCGGTATGATAACTACTTGATAGTTTAGTGCACCATGCTTTATGGCTTAAAATTGAGGCTTCAAAAACATTTTAAACTCCACGGAAATTGGTAATTTCAGACTCATGCCCATGTTGAGAGGTATGAGACCTCTGACAAATACTTTGCCTACAAGGTGGAGGAGAATGGCCCAGCCAGTGAGCATGGACGCAGAATGTTTGCGTAGTACAATCACTTGAATCAAGTGGGAGTTAATCTTCCAGATAATATAGTGATTGATAGAGTTCTCTAGTAACTATCACCAAGCTACTAGAACTTCGTGATGAACTATAATATGCAAGGGATGACGAAAATGATTCCCGAGCCCTTCGCGATGCTGAAATCGGCGAAGGTAGAAATCATGAAAGAGCATCAAGTGTTGATGGTTGACAAGACCACCAGTTTCAAGTAAAAGGGCAAGGGAAAGAAAGGGAACTTCAAGAAGAATGACAAGCAAGTTGCCACTCCCATGAAGAAGCCCAAAGCTAGACCCAAGCCTGAAACTAAGTGCTTCTACTACAAAGGAAATGGTGACTGGAAGCGGGACTGCCCCAAATACTTGGCGGATAAGAAGGATGGCAAAGTGAATAAAGGTATATATGATATACATGTTGGGGAACGTAGCATGTAATTTCAAAAAAATTCCTACGATCACGCAAGATCTATCTAGAAGGTGCATAGCAATGAGAGGGGGAGAGTGTGTCCACGTACCCTCGTAGACCGAAAGCGGAAGCGTTAGGTTAACGCGGTTGATGTAGTCGAACGTCTTCACGATCCAACCGATCTAGTACCGAATGTACGGCACCTCCGAGTTCAGCACACATTCAGCTCGATGACGTCCCTCGAACTCTTGATCCAGCAGAGGGTCGAGGGAGAGTTCCATCAGCATGACAGCATGGTGATGGTGATGGTGATGTGATCCGCGCAGGGCTTCGCCTAAGCACTACGACGCTATGACCGGACGAGTAAACTATGGAGGGGGCACCGCACACGGCTAAGAGAATAATTGATGTGCTATGGGGTGCCCCTTGCCCCTGTATATAAAGGAGGGGAGGAGGAGGCGGCCGGCTAGGAGGGGCGCGCCATGGGGGGAGTCCTACTAGGACTCCACTCCTAGTAGGATTCGCCTCCCTTTTTTCCTTTCTTACCGGAGGGGAAAAGGAAGGAGAGGGAGAGGGAGAGGGAAAGGGGGGCACCGCCCCTCCCCTAGTCCAATTTGGACTACCATGGGGGGTGCGACCACCCCTTGCGGCCATCCTCTCTCTCCACTAAGGCCCATGTAGGCCCAAAACTTCCCCCGGGGGGTTCCGGTAACCCCTCGGTACTCCGGTAAAATACCCGAACCACTTGAAACCATTCTGATGTCCGAATACTACCTTCCAATATATGAATATTTACCTCTCGACCATTTCGAGACTCCACGTCATGTCCGTGATCTCATCCGGGACTCCGAACCAACTTCGATCACCAAAAACACATAACTCATAATACAAATCGTCATCGAACGTTAAGTGTGCGGACCCTACGGGTTTGAGAACTATGTAGACATGACCGAGACATATCTCCAGTCAATAACCAACAGAGGAACCTGAATGCTCATATTGGTTCCTACATATTCTACGAAGACCTTTATCGGTCAAACCGCAATAACAACATATGTTATTCCCTTTGTCATCGGTATGTTACTTTCCCGAGATTCGATCGTTGGTATCATCATACCTACTTCAATCTCGTTACCGGCAAGTCTATTTAGTCGTTCCATAATGCATCATCCCATAACTAACTCATTAATCACATTGCTTGCAAGGCTTGTAGTGATGTGCATTACCGAGAGGGCCCAGAGATACCTCTCCGATACCCGGAGTGACAAATCCTAATCTTGATCTATGCCAACTCAAAAAACACCTTCGGAGACACCTATAGAGCATCTTTATAATCACCCAGTTACGTTGTGACATTTGATAGCACACAAGGTGTTCCTCCGGTATTCGGGAGTTGCATAATCTCATAGTCAGAGGAATCTGTATAAGTCATGAAGAAAGCAATAGCAATAAAACTTAATGATCAATACGCTAAGCTAACGGATGGGTGTTGTCCATCACATCATTCTCTAATGATGTGATCCCGTTCATCAAATGACAACACATGTCTATGGTTAGGAAACTTAACCATCTTTGGTTAACGAGCTAGTCAAGTAGAGGCATACCAGGGACACTCTGTTTTGTCTATGTATTCACACATGTACTAACTTTCCGGTTAATACAATTCTAGCATGAATAATAAACATTTATCATGATATAAGGAAATATAAATAACAACTTTATTATTGCCTCTAGGGCATATTTCCTTCAGTCTCCAACTTGCACTAGAGTCAATAATCTAGATTACATTGTAATGATTCTAACACCCATGGAGTCTCGGTGCTGATCATGTTTTGCTCATGAGAGAGGCTTAGTCAACGGGTCTGCAACATTCAGATCCGTATGTATCTTGCAACTCTTCCTTAAGATATCCATTAAGGAATGTAATTTTGACATCCATTTGCCAACTTTCATAATCATAAAATGCGGCAATTGCTAACATGATTCTGACAGTCTTAAGCATATCCATTAATGAATGTAATTTTGACATCCATTTGCCAACTTTCATAATCATAAAATGCGGCAATTGCTAACATGATTCTGACAGTCTTAAGCATCGCTACGGGTGAGAAGATCTCATCATAGTAAACTCCTTGAACTTGTCGAAAACCTTTCGCAACAAGTCGAGCTTTGTAGACAGTAACATTACCATCAACATCAGTCTTTTTCTTGCAGATCCATTTATTCTCTATGGCTTGCCGATCATCGGGCAAGTCAACCAAAGTCCACACTTTGTTCTCATACATGGATCCCATCTCAGATTTCATGGCCTCAAGCCATTTCGCGGAATCTGGGCTCATCATCGCTTCCTCATAGTTCGTAGGTTCGTCATGGTCTAGTAACATGACTTACAGAACATGATTACCGTACCACTCTAGTGCAGACCATACTCTGGTTGACCTACGAGGTTTGGTAGTGACTTGATCTGAAGTTTCATGATCATCATCATTAACTTCCTCACTAATTGGTGTAGGCATCACTGGAACTGATTTCTGTGATGAACCATTTTATAATTCGAGAGAAGGTACAACCACCTCATCAAGTTCTACTTTCCTCCCACTCACTTCTTTCGAGAGAAACTCCTTCTCTAGAAAGGATCCATTCTTAGCAACAAATGTCTTGCCTCCAGATTTGTGATACAAGGTGTACCCAACAGTTTCTTTTGGGTATCCTGTGAAGATGCACTTCTCTGATTTGGGTTCGAGCTTATCAGGTTGAAGCTTTTTCACATAAGCATCACAGCCCCAAACTTTAAGAAATGACAGCTTAGGTTTCTTGCCAAACCACATATGATATGGTGTCGTCTCAACGGATTTAGATGTGCCCTATTTAACGTGGCTGCAGCCGTCTCTAAAGCATAACCCCAAAACGATAGTGGTAAATCGGTAAGAGACATCATAGATCGCACCATATCTAATAAAGTACGGTTACGACGTTTGGACACACCATTACACTGTGGTGTTCCAGGTGGCGTGAGTTGCGAAACTATTCCACATTGTTTCAAATGAAAACCAAACTCATAACTCAAACATTCACCTCCACGATCAGATCGTAGAAACTTTATTTTCTTGTTACTATGATTTTTCACTTCACTCTGAAATTCTTTGAAGTTTTCAAATGTTTCAGATTATGTTTCATTAAGTAGATATACCCATATCTGCTCAAATCATCTGTGAAGGTCAGAAAATAACGATACCCGTCGCGAGCCTCAACACACATCGGACCGCATACATCACTATGTATTATTTCCAATAATTCAGAAGCTCGCTCCATTGTTCCGGAGAATGGAGTCTTAGTCATCTTGCCCATGAGGCATGGTTTGCAAGCATCAAGTGGTTCATAATCAAGTGATTGCAAAAGCCCATCAGCATGGAGATTATTCATGTGCTTTACACCAATATGACCTAAACGGCAGTGCCACAAATAAGTTGCACTATCATTATTAACTTTGCATCTTTTGGCTTCAATATTATGAATATGTGTATCACTACGATCGAGATTCAACAAAAATAGACCACTCATCAAGGGTGCATGACCATAAAAGATATTACTCATATAAATAGAACAACCATCATTCTCTGATTTAAATGAATAAGTGTCTCACATCAAATAAGGTCCAGATATAATGTTCATGCTCAACACTGGCACCAAATAACAATTATTCAGGTCTAAAGCTAATCCTGAAGGTAGATGTAGAGGTAGCGTGCCGACGGCGATCACATCGACCTTGGAACCATTTCCGACGCGCATCATCACCTCGTCCTTAGCCAATCTTCGTTTAATATGTTGCCCCTGTTTCGAGTTGCAAATATGAGCAATAGAACCAGTATCAAATACCAAGGCGCTACTACGAGCATTAGTAAGGTACACATCAATAACATGTATATCAAATATACCTTTCACTTTGCCATCCTTCTTATCCGCCAAATACTTGGGGCAGTTCCGCTTCCAGTGACCAGTCCCTTTGCAGTAGAAGCACTCAGTTTCGGGCTTAGGTACAGACTTGGGCTTCTTCCCTTGAGCATCAACTTGCTTGCTATTCTTCTTGAAGTTCCCCTTATTCCCTTTGCCCCTTTCCTTGAAACTAGTGGTCTTCTTAACCATCAACACTTGATGCTCCTTCTTGATTTCTACCTCTGCAGCCTTTAGCATCGCGAATAGCTCGGGAATTGTCTTTTCCATCCCTTGCATGTTATAGTTCATCACAAAGCCTTTATAGCTTGGTGGCAGTGATTGAAGAACCCTGTCAATGACACTATCATCAGGAAGATTAACTCCCAGTTGAGTCAAGTGGTTATGGTACCCAGACATTCTGAGTATGTGTTCACTGACAGAACTATTCTCCTCCATCTTGCAGCTATAGAACTTGTTGGAGACTTCATATCTCTCAACTCGGGCATTTGCTTGAAATATTAACTTCAACTCCTAGAACATCTCATATGCTCCATGACGTTCAAAATGTCTTTGAAGTCCCAATTCTAAGTCGTAAAGTATGGCACACTAAACTATTGAGTAGTCATCAGCTTTAGTCTGCCAGATGTTCATAATGTCTGGAGTTGCTCCTGCAGCGGGCCTTGCACCTAGCGGTGCTCCCAGGACGTAATTCTTCTGTGCAGCAATGAGGATAATCCTCAAGTTATGGACCCAGTCCGTATAGTTGCTACCATCATCTTTCAACTTAGCTTTCTCTAGGAACGCATTAAAATTCAAGGGAACGGTAGCACAGGCCATTGGTCTACAACAACATAGATATGCAAAAACTATCAGGACTAAGTTCATGATAAATTAAAGTTCAATTAATCATATTACTTAAGAACTCCCACTTAGATAGACATCTCTCTAGTCATCTAAATGATCACGTGATTCATATCAACTAAACCATGTCCGATCATCACGTGAGATGGAGTAGTTTTCAATGGTGAACATCTCTATGTTGATCATATCTACTATATGATTCACGTTGGACCTTTCGGTGTCGGTGTTCCGAGGCCATATCTGCATATGCTAGGCTCGGCAAGTTTAACCCGAGTATTCTGCACGTGCAAAATTGGCTTGCACCCATTGTATGTGAACATAGAGCTTATCACACCCGATCATCACGTGGTGTCTCGGCACGACGAACTGTAGCAACAGTGCATACTCACGGAGAACACTTATACCTTGAAATTTAGTGAGGGATCATCTTATAATGCTATCACCGTACTAAGCGAAATAAGATGCATAAAAGATAAACATCACATGCAATCAAAATATGTGACATGATATGGCCATCATCATCTTGTGCCTTCAATCTCCATCTCCAAAGCACCGTCATGATCTCCATCGTCACCGGCCTGACACCTTGATTTCCATCGTAGCGTCGTTGTCGTCTCGCCAACTATTGCTTCTACGACTGTCGCTACCGCTTAGTGATAAAGTAAAGTAATTACATGGCGATTGCATTTCATACAATAAAGCAACAACCATAAGGCTCCTGCCAGTTGCTGATAACTTTTACAAAACATGATCATCTCATACAACAATTTATATCTCATCACGTCTTGACCATATCATATCACAACATGCCCTGCAAAAGCAAGTTAGACGTCCTCTACTTTGTTGTTGCAAGTTTTACGTGGCTGCTACGGGCTTCTAGCAAGAACCGTTCTTACCTACATATCAAAACCACAACGATTTTTCGTCAAGTGTTGATGTTTTAACCTTCAACAAGGACCGGCCATAGTCAAATTCAATTCAACTAAAGTTGGAGAAACAGACACCCACCAGCCACCTGTGTGCTAAAGCACGTCGGTAGAACCGGTCTCATGAACATGGTCATGTAATGTTGGTCCGAGCCGCTTCATCCAACAATATCGCTGAATCAAAATAAGACGTTGGTGGTAAGCAGTATGACTATTATCGCCCACAACTCTTTGTGTTCTACTCGTGCATATCATCTACGCATAGACCTGGCTCGGATGCCACCATTGGGGAACGTAGCATGTAATTTCAAAAAAAAAATCCTACGATCATGCAAGATCTATCTAGAAGATGCATAGCAATGGGAGGGGGAGAGTGTGTCAACGTACCCTCATAGACCAAAAGCGGAAACGTTAGGTTAACGCGGTTGATGTAGTCGAATGTCTTCACGATCCAACCAATCTAGTACCGAATGTATGACACCTCCGAGTTCAGCACACGCTTAGCTCGATGACGTCCCTCGAACTCTTGATCCAACAAAGGGTCGAGGGAGAGTTCCGTCAGCATGATGGCGTGGTGACTGTGATGGTGATGTGATCCGCGTAGGGCTTCGCCTAAGCACCATGACGCTATGACCGGAGGAGTAAACAGTGGAGGGGGCACCGCCCACGGCTAAGAGAACAATTGATGTGCTATGGGGTGCCCCTTGCCCCTGTATATAAAGGAGGGGAGGAGGAGGTGGCCGACCAGGAGGGGCGCGCCATGGGGGCAGTCCTACTAGGACTCCACCCTAGTAGGATTCACCCCCTTTTTTCCTTTCTTATCGGAGGGGAAAAGGAAGGAGAGGGGGAGGGAGAGGGCAAGGGGGCACCGCCCTCTCCCCCTAGTCCAATTCGGACTTCCATGGGGGGACGCAGCCACCCCTTGCGGCCTTCCTCTCTCTCCACTAAGGCCCATGTAGGCCCAAAACTTCCCCCGGGGGGTTCCAGTAACCCCTCGGTATTCCGGTAAAATACCCGAACCACTCGAAACCATTCTGATGTCCGAATACTACCTTCCAATATATGAATCTTTACCTCTTGACCATTTCAAGACTCCTCGTGAAGTCTGTGATCTCGTCCGGGACTCCGAACAAACTTCGGTCACCAAAAACACATAACTCATAATACAAATCGTCATCGAACGTTAAGTGTGCGGACCCTACGGGTTCGAGAACTATGTAGACATGAGCAAGACATATCTCTGGTTAATAACCAATAGCGGAACCTGGATGCTCATATTGGTTCCTACATATTCTATGAAGATATTTATCAGTCAAACCGCAAAACAACATACGTTATTCCCTTTGTCATCGGTATGTTACTTGCCCGAGATTCAATAGTCGATATCATCATACCTAGTTCAATCTCGTTACCGAAAAGTCTCTTTACTCATCCCGTAATGCATCATCCCGTAACTAACTCATTAGTCACATTGCTTGCAAGGCTTATAGTGATGTGCATTACCGAGAGGGCCCAGAGATACCTCTCTGATACTCGGAGTGACAAATCCTAATCTTGATCTATGCCAACTCAACAAACACCTTTGGGGACACCTGTATAGCATCTCTATAATCACGCAGTTATGTTGTGATGTTTGATAGCACACAAGGTATTCCTCTGGTATTCGGGAGTTGCATAATCTCATAGTCAGAGGAATATGTATAAGTCATGAAGAAAGCAATAGCAATAAAACTTAATGATCATTATGCTAAGCTAACGGATGGGTCTTGTCCATCACATCATTCTCTAATGATGTGATCCCGTTCATCAAATGACAGCACATGTCTATGGTTAGGAAACTTAACCATCTTTGATTAATGAGCTAGTCAAGTCGAGGCATACCAGGGACACTCTGTTTTGTCTATGTATTCACACATGTACTAAGTTTCCGGTTAATACAATTCTAGCATGAATAATAAACAATTATCATGATATAAGGAAATATAAATAACAACTTTATTATTGCCTCTAGGGCATATTTCCTTCAATACATGTTATTGGTGTGTAATTTACTAGTGTGCATAGGAACCCCTGGGTATTTGATACCAGTTCAGTTGCTGAGATTAGTAACTCGAAACAGGAGTTGTGGAATGAACAAAGACTAGTTAAGAGCGAAGTGACAATGTGTGTTGGAAGTGATTCCAAGGTTGATACGATCACCATCGCACACTCTCTCTACCTTGAGGATTAATGTTGAACCTAAAATAAATGGTATTTGGTGTTTGCGTTAAGCATGAATATGATTAGATCATGTTTATTGTAATATGGTTATTCATTTAAGTCATAGAATAATAGTTGTTCTATTTACATAAATAAAACCTTCTGTGGTCATACACCCAAGGTGAATGGTTTATTGAATCTCGATCATAGTGATACACATATTCATAATATTGATGCCAAAAGATACGATGTTGATAATGATAGTGCAAACATACTTGTGGCACTGTCGTTTAGGTCATATTGTTGTAAAGCACATGAAGAAACTCCATACAGATGGAATTTTATAATCACTTCATTATGAATCATTTGATACTTGCGAAGCATGCCTCATGGACAAGATGACTAAAACTCCATTCCCTGGAACAATGGAGCGAGCTAATGACTTATTGGAAATAATACATGCGGGTGTATGCGGTCCGATGAGTATTGAGGCACGCAGCAGGTATCATTATTTTCTGACCTTCATAGATGATTTAAGCATATATGGGTATATCTACTTAGTGAAATACAAATCCGAAACATTTGAAAAGTTCAAAGAATTTCAGAGTGAAGTAGAGAATCATCGTAACAAGAAAATAAAGTTTCTATGATCTGATCGCGGAGGCGAATATTTGAGTTACGAGTTTCGCCTTCATTTAAAACAATGCGGAATAGTTTCACAAACTCACGCCACCTGGAACACCACATCGTAATGGTGTGTCCGAATGTCGTAACCGTACTTTATTAGATATGGTGCGATCTACGATGTCTCTTACCAATTTACCACTATTGTTTTGGGGTTATGCATTAGAGACAACTGCATTCACGTTAAATACAACACCATTTAAATCCATTGAGATGACACCATATGAACTATGGTTTGGCAAGATACCTAAGCTGTCATTTCTTAAAGTTTGGGGTTTTGACACTTATGTCAAAAGGCTTCAACCTGATAAGCTTGAACCTAAATCGGAGAAGTGCGTCTTCATAGAATACCCTAAGGAAACAATCCGGTACACCTTCTACCACAAAACCGAAGGCAAGATATTTGTTGCCAAGAATGGAAACTTCATGAGGTAATCTTGTTCTGGAAGTCATGTTACTAGACCATGACAAACCTACGAATTATGAAGAAGCTTCATGAGGTAATTGTACCTTCTCTCAAAAGTAGTGGGTGGGAGGAAAGTAGAACTTCATGAGGTAATTGTACCTTCTCTCAAATTGGTTAGTAGCTCATCAGAGAAATCCGTTCCTGGGATGCCTACACCAACTAGAGAGGAAGCTAACGATGATGATCATAAAACTTCATATCAAGTTACTACCGAACCTCGTAGGTCAACCAGAGCACGTTCCGCACCAGAGTGGTACGGTAATCTTGTTCTGGAAGTCATGTTACTAGACCATGACAAACCTACGAATTATGAAGAAGCTATGATGAGCCCAGATTCCGATAAATGGCTTGAGGCCATGAAATCCGAGATAGGATCAATGTATGAGAACAAAGTATGGGCTTTGGTTGACTTGCCTGATGATCGGCGAGCCATAGAGAATAAACGGACCTTCAAGAAGAAGACTGACGCTTATGATAATGTTATTGTCTACAAAGCTTGACTTGTCGCGAAAGGTTTTCGACAAGTTCAAGAGTTGACTATGATGAGACTTTCTCACCTGTAGCGATGCTTAAGTCTGGCCGAATCATGTTAGCAATTGCCTCATTTTATGATTATGAAATCTGGCAAATGGAGGTCAAAACTGCATTCCTTAATGGATTTCTTAAAGAAGAGTTGTATATGATGCAACCAGAAGGTTTTGTCGATCCTAAAGGTGCTAACAAAGTGTGCAAGCTCCAACGATCCATCTATGGACTGGTGCAAGCATCTCAGAATTGGAATATATGCTTTGATGAGGTGATCAAAGCATATGGTTTTATACAGACTTTCGAAAAAGCCTGTATTTACAAGAGAGTGAGTGAGAGCTCTTTAGCATTTCTAGTATTATATGTGGATGACATATTGTTGATTGGAAATGATGTAGAATTTCTGGATAGCATAAAAGGATACTTGAATAAAAGTTTTTCAATGAAAGACCTCGGTGAAGCTGCTTATATATTGGGCATCAAGATCTATAGAGATAGATCAATACGCTTAATAGTACTTTCAATGAGTACATACCTTGACAAGATTTTGAAGGAGCTCAAAATGGATTAGTCAAAGGAGTTCTTGCCTATATTGTAAGGTGTGTTGAGTAAAGACTCAAAACCCGACCATGACAGAAGATAAAGAGAGAATGAAAGTCATTCCCTATGCCTCAGTCATAGGTTCTATAGAGTATGCCATGCTGTGTACCAAACCTGTTGTTGACCTTGCCCTGAGTTTGGCAAGGGAGTACAATAGTGATCCGGGACTAGATCACTAGACACCGGTCAAAATTATCCTTAGTTACCTTAAAGAGGACTAAGGAAATGTTTCTCGGTTATGGAGGTGATACAGAGTTCGTTGTAAAGAGTTACGTCGATGCAAACTTTGACACTGATCTAGATGACTCTAAGTCTCAATCTAGATATGTATTGAATGTGGGAGCAATTTTCTAGAGTAGCTCCATGCAGACCATTGTAGACATAGAAATTTGGAAAATACATATGGATCTGAATGTGGAAGATCCATTGACTAAACTTCTCTCACAAGCAAAACATGATCACACCTTAGTACTCTTTGGGTGTTAATCACATAGCGATGTGAACTAGATTATTGACTCAAGTAAACCCTTTGGGTGTTGGTCACATGGCGATGTGAACTATGGGTGTTAATCGCATAAAGATGTGAACTATTGGTGTTAAATCACATGGCGATTTGAACTAGGTTATTGACTCTAGTGCAAGTGGGAGACTGAAGGAAATATGTCCTAGAGGCAGTAATAAAGTTGTTATTTTATATTTCCTTATATAATGATAAATGTTTATTATTTATGCTAGAATTTTATTAACCGGAAACTTGATCATGTGTGGATACATAGACAATACACCGTGTCCCTAGTAAGCCTCTACTAGACTGGCTCGTTAATCCAAGATGGTTAAGTTTCCTAACCATAGACATGTTTTGTCATTTGATGAACGGGATCACATCATTAGGAGAATGATGTGATGGACAAGACCCATCCGTTAGCTTAGCATAATGATCGTTCAGTTTTATTGATGTTGCTTTCTTCATGTCAAATACATATTCGATTGACTATGAGATTATGCAACCCACGGATACCAGAGGAATGCCTTATGTGCTATTAAATGTCACAACGTAACTGGATGATTATAATGATGCTCTACAGGTATCTGCGAAGGTGTTTTTTGGGTTGGCATAGATCGAGATTATGATTTGTCACTCCGAGTATCGGAGAGGTACCTCTGGGCCCTATCGGTAATGCACATCATAAGAAGCCTTGCAAGCAAAGTGACTAATGAGTTAGGTGCAAGATGATGTATTATGGAACGAGTTGGGGCGCCCCATGGCCACCTCTCCTCCCCTCCCACCTATATATACATGGGGAGGGGGCGCCTAGAAGATACAACATGAACTGTAAGCCGTGTGCGGCGCCCCCCTCCACAGTTTACACCCCCGGTCATATTCTCGCGATGCTTAGGCGAAGCCCTACGCGGATCAGTTCACCATCACCGTCACCACGCCGTCATGTTGATGGAACTAATCTACTTCCTCGACACCTGTCTAGATCAAGAAGGTGAGGGATGTCATCGCATTGAACGTGTGCAGAATTCAAAGGTGTCGTACATTCGGTGCTTGATCGGTCGGAGCTAAAAGAAGTTTGACTACATCAACCGCGTTGTCAAACTCTTCCGCTGTGATCTACGAGGGTACGTAGACACACTCTCCCCCTCTTGTTTCTATGCATCTCCTAGATAGATCTTGCGTGAGCGTAGGATTTTTTTTGAAATTGATGCTACGTTTCGCAATAGTGGTATCAGAGCCAGGTCTATGCGTAGATGATATGCACAAGTAGAACACAAAGAGTTGTGGGCGGTGATCGTCATACTGCTTACCACCAATGTCTTTTTTTGATTTGGCGGTATTGTTGGATGAAGCGCCCCGGACAAACCTTACATGACCATGTTCATGAGACCGGTTCCACCGACAGACATGCAACTAGTTTTGCATAAAGGTGGCTGGCGGGTGTCTTTTTCTCCTACTTTAGTTGAATCGAATTTGACTACGGCCAGTCCTTTTGAAGGTCAAAACAGCAAACTTGATAAATCGCCGTTGTGGTTTTGACGCATAGGTAAGAATGGTTCTTGCTAGAAGCCCATAGCAACCACGTAAAACTTGCAACAACAAAGTAGAGGACGCCTAACCTGTTTTTGCAGGGCATGTTGTGATGTGATATGGTCAAGACATGATGTCATATACGTTGTTGTATGAGATGATCATGTTTTGTAAAAGTTATCGGCAACCGGCAGGAGCCTTATAGTTGTCTCTTTATTGTATGAAATGCAAATGCCATGTAATTGCTTTACTTTATCACTATGTGTTAGCGATAGTTGTAGAAGCAATAGTTGGCGAGACGACAACGATGCTTCGGTGGAGATCATGACGATGCTTTGGAGATTGAGATCAAAAGCACAAGATGATGATGGCCATATCATGTCACATATTTTGATTGCATGTGATATTTATCCTTTATGCATCTTATTTTGCTTAGTATGGCATTAGCATTATAAGATGATCCCTTAACTAAATTTCAAGGTATAAGTGTTCTCCCTGAGTATGCACCATTGCCAACATTCGTCGTGTTGAGACACCACGTGATGATCGGATGTGATAGACTCTACGTTCACATACAACGGGTACAAGACAGTTTTGCACATGCGGAATACTTAGGTTAAACTTGATGAGCCTCACATGTACATACATGGCCTCAGAACACTGGAGACCGAAAGGTCGAACGTGAATCATATAGTAGATATGATCAACATGGAGATGTTCACCATTGATGACTACTCCATCTCACGTGATGATCGGACATGGTTTAGTTGATTTGGATCACGTATCATTTAGATGACTTGAGGGATGTCTATCTAAGTGGGAGTTCTTAAGTAATTTGATTAATTGAACTTAATTTATCATGAACTTAGTCCTGATAGTATTTGCATATCTATGTTGTAGATCAATAGCTCGCAATATAGCTCCTATATATTTTTGATATGTTCCTAGAGAAAAGTTGAAAGATGATAGTAGCAATAATGCAGATTGGGACCGTGATCTGAGGATTATCCTCGTTGTTGCACAGAAGAATTATGTCCTTGATGCACCGCTAGATGGCAGACCTATTGCAGGAGCAGATGCCGACGTTATGAACGTTTGACAAGCTCGGTATGATAACTACTTGATAGTTTAGTGCACCATGCTTTACGGCTTAGAACCAGGACTTCAAAAACGTTTTGAACGCCATGGAGCATATGAGATGTTCCAAGAGTTGAAATTGGTATTTTAGACTCATGCCCATGTTGAGAGGTATGAGACCTCTGACAAGTACTTTGCCTACAAGATGGAGGAAAATGGCTCACCCATTGAGCAAGGACTCAGAATGTTTGGGTAGTACAATCGCATGAATCAAGTGGGAGTTAATCTTCCAGATAACATAGTGATTGACGGAATTCTCTAGTAACTATCACCAAGCTACTAGAACTTCATGATGAACTATAATATGCAAGGGATGACGAAAACGATTCCCGAGCTCTACGCGATGCTGAAATCGGCAAAGGTAGAAATCATGAAAGAGCATCAAGTGTTGATGGTTGACAAGACCACCAGTTTTAAGTAAAAGGGCAAGGGAAAGAAAGGGAACTTCAAGAAGAATGACAAGCAAGTTTCCACTCCCATGAAGAAGCCCAAAGCTAGATCCAAGCCTGAAACTAAGTGCTTCTACTGCAAAGGAAATGGTCACTGGATGCAGAGCCGCCGCCAAGCCCTAAAACCTCTCGGGAGGGCTGATTTGGAGTCTGTTCGGGGCTTCGGAGCGGGGAATCCGTCGCCATCGTCATCACCAACCATCCTCCATCACCAATTTCATGATGCTCACCTCCGTGCGTGAGTAATTCCAATGTAGGCTTGCTGGACGGTGATGGGTTGGATGGGATCTATCATGTAATCGAGTTAGTTTTGTTAGGGTTTGATCGCTAGTATCCACTATGTTCTGAGATTGATGTTGCTATGACTTTGCTATGCTTAATGCTTGTCACTAGGGCCCGAGTGCCATGATTTCATATCTGAACCTATTATGTTTTCATCAATATATGAGTGTTCTTGATCCTATCTTGCAAGTCTATAGTCACCTATTATGTGTTATGATCCGTTAACCCCGAAGTGACAATAATCGGGATACTTACCGGTGATGACCGTAGTTTAAGGAGTTCATGTATTCACTATGTGTTAATGCTTTGTTTCAGTTCTCTATTAAAAGGAGGCCTTAATATCCCTTAGTTTCCGTAAGGACCCTGCTGCCACGGGAGGGTAGGACAAAATATGTCATGGAAGTTCTTTTCCATAAGCACGTATGACTATGTTCGGAATACATGCCTACATTATATCAATGAACTGGAGCTAGTTCTGTGTCACCCTAGGTTATAACTGTTACATGATGAACCGCATCCGGCATAATTCTCCATCACCGATCCATTGCCTACGAGCTTTCCATATATTGTTCTTCGCATATTTACTTTTCCATTGCTATTGTTATCATCACTACAAAATACCAAAAACATTGCTTTTACTACTGTTACCTGTTGTTACTGTTATCACCACTATCATATTACTTTGCTACTAAACACTTTGTTGCAGATATTAAGTTTCTAGGTGTGGTTGAATTGACAACTCAGGTGCTAATACTTGAGAATATTCTTTGGCTCCCCTTGTGTCGAATCAATAAATTTGGGTTGAATACTCTACCCTCGAAAACTGTTGCGATCCCCTATACTTGTGGGTTATCAAGACTATTTTCTGGCGCCGTTGCCGGGGAGCATAGCTCTATTCTTTGAGTCACTTGGGATATATATCTGCTTATCATTATGAAGAACTTGAGAGATCCAAAAACCAAGATCTATCCCTCAACTACGAGGGGAGGTATGGAACTGCCATCTAGCTCTGCACTTGATTCACCTTCTGTTATGAGTAAGTTTGCGACACCTACACCTGCTTCTGCTATTCGTTCTGATATGTCGCATGTTATTGATGTGCCACTTCTGCTATGCATGATACTTATGATGAAACTACCTCTATGCCTGATACTACTATGCCACTTAGTGATTTTCTCGATGAACAACTTGCTAGGGCTAGAGATATTGAAAATATTGAATCTGATGATACTGATAGAAGTGATGATGAAGAACCACTTGCTATTCCTAAGGGTTATGTTTTTGATCAAGATGCTTCTTTAGCCATTTTAGCCTGCAGAAATGGAACTGAACTTAAAAGATTATTAGCTAAATGGAGTAAGCAATCCCTAAATGCTAGAATGAAACCTGACCCTGCTTTTGCTACTTTACCTATCTTTGTTACTGATAAGGATTATGAATTCTCTGTTGATCCTGATATAATTACTTTGGTTGAATCTGATCCTTTTCATGGTTATGAATCTGAAATTGTTGTGGCACATCTTACTAAATTGAATGATATAGCTACCCGGTTTACTAAAGATGAGAGAACTCGCTACTTTTACATCCTTCAAATATTTCCATTCTCATTAAAGGGTGATGCTAAGATATGGTTTAATTCTCTTGATCCTGGTTGTGTGCGTAGTCCCCAGGATATGATTTATTACTTCTCTGCTAAATATTTCCCTGCTCATAAGAAACAAGCTGCTTTAAGGGATATATATAATTTTGTGCAAATTGAAGAAGAGAGTCTCCCACAAGCTTGGGGGAGGCTTCTCCAATTACTTAATGCTTTGCTTGATCATCCTCTTAAGAAAAATAAAATACTTGATATCTTTTATAATGGACTAACCGATGCCTCCAGAGATTACCTGGATAGTTGTGCTAATTCTGTTTTCAGGGAAAGAACACCAGATGAAGCTGAAATTCTATTGAATAATATGTTGACAAATGAAAATAATTGGACACCTCCGGAGCCAATTCCTGAACCTATTCCTAAACTAACTCCGAAGAAGAGGGGTATTCTATTTCTCAGTCCTGAAGATATGCAAGAGGCAAAGAAATATATGAAAGAAAAAGAAACATATAATCCAAATCCTTTACCTATTGAAGAAACTCATGGTCTTGATAACCTGACACAGGTAGTAAAGGTAAATTCTCTCTATAGATATGATAAAGTTGTAATCCCATTTACTAAGTTTGCTAGCCCATTCTTAGATGAGTTTGTTAAATTTATGGCTAAGCAAGAAGATTTTAATGCTTATTTTGGTAGACAATTAAAATACAATTCAAATATGCTTGGACACTCGGGTGATTATATGGCTAATGTTAAAAGTGAACTTAAACTTATTAGTAAACATGCTTCTATGGTTACCACTCAAGTAGAACAAGTACTTAAATCTCAAAATGATTTTCTCAATGAACTGAATAATAAAGATAATGATTATGCTGTTAGAGTGGCTACTAGAACTGGTAGAATGACTCAGGAACCTTTGTATCCTGAAGGCTACCCTAAGAGAATTGAGCAAGATTCTCAGAGAAATAATTTAGATGCACCTAGTTCTTCTAAAAAGAAGAAAAAGAAAAATGATAGGACTTTGCATGCTTCTAGTGATCCTATTGTTGAAACACCTGAGAATCCAAATGATATTTCTATTTCTGATGCTGAAACACAACCTGGTAATGAAACTGAAACTAGTGATAATGTTCTTGATGATGCTCAACCTAGTAATGATAATGACATATAAATTGAACCTGCTGTTGATCTTGATAACCCACAATCAAAGAATCAACGTTATGATAAGAAATACTTTGTTGCTAGGAAACATGGTAAAGAAAGAGAGCCTTGGGTTCAGAAACCCATGCCTTTTCCTCCCAAACCATCCAAGAAAAAGGATGATGAGGATTTTGAGCGATTTGCTGAAATGATTAGACCTATCTTTTTGTGTATGCGATTAACTGATATGCTCAAAAGCAACCCTTATGCTAATTTATGAAATATATTATTACAAATAAAAGAAAGATACCGGAAGCTGAAATTTCCACCATGCTTGCTAATTACACTTTTAAGGGTGGAATACCAAAGAAACTTGGAGATCCAGGAGTACCCACTATACCTTGCTCCATTAAAAGAAATTATGTTAAAACTGCTTTATGTGGTCTTGGAGCCGGTGTTAGTGTTATGCCTCTCTCTTTATATCGTATAATTGATTTGAATAAGTTGACAGCTACTGAAATATCTTTGCAAATGGCTGATAAATCAACTGCTATACCTGTCGGTATTTGTGAGGATGTGCTTGTTGTAGTTGCAAATGTTACTATTTTAACGGACTTTGTTATACTTGATATTCCCGAGGACGATAGTATGTCTATTATTCTTGGAAGACCCTTTTTGAATACTGCAGGGGCTGTTATTGATTGCACTAAAGGCAATGTCACTTTTCATGTTAATGGTAATGAGCATACCGTACACTTTCCGAGGAAACAACCTCAAGTTCATAGTATCAACTCTATTGGAAAAATTCTATCGATTATATTTGCAGGTTTTGAATTTCCTCTCCCTACTGTCAAGAAGAAATATGATATTCTTATTATTGGGGATGTGAATATCCCCGTTGAGGTAACATAGTGTTATTCGAAATTTCTCCGGTTCCATGTTAATTGGAATGAGTTCTTAACAAGACTTGATCAACCTTGTTAGTGGATTCCTTTTGATGATCATGAGATGGATGAAACTAGAAGGCACAACCTTCTGTACCCCACTTTTACTTTCTGTTATTTATATTAAATAAAATATAAATAAATATTTTTCTGTATGTTATCTGATTATCCGTGCAATATAAAATACCTCGAAAATAAAAAATTTCCAAATGCCCTGAAACTTAAATATGGATTTTTCTAGAATATTCGAGGATTTATGGAACTAAGAACACACCAGGGGGTCAACCACCTGCCCACGAGGGTGGAGGGCGCGCCTACCCCTCTAGGGCGCACCCCCTGCCTCGTGGGCCCACAGTGGCCCTCCTCCACTTATTCCCGCACCCACATACTTCATCTTCCTCCCACAAACATGAATATCCAACTCAAGCACGAGTTCTAGCTCATCTTGCTGCCATTTTCGATCTCCTTGCTCAAAGCACCTCTCACAAAACTGCTTGGGGAGATTGTTCCTTGGTATGTGACTCCTCCATTGGTCCAATTAGTTTTTGTTCTAGTGCTTTATTCATTGCAAATTTTTGCTGCTTAGGTGACCCTGTTCTTGAGCTTGCATGTCAAATTTATATGGTCAAAAGTAGTTTTGATGCATGATATAGGCCCTAGTCACTTGTAGGAGTAGTTGCTATCAATATTATTGAGTTTGGTTTACTTTTATTTTGAAGTTACTAAAAAATTTCAGAATTTTTCAGAGGAAGAAAAGTGCTTAGGAAAATGTTCCAAGGTGGTTCTTCAAGGAAGCAAGGACCCAGGCTTGCAATGCGTGATGCTGATGAAGAGCCACCAAGAGACGCTCCAGTTTCCTCCTTTTTCTTGTCGCTGTCGATCAAGTTATGAAAACGATCTGTTAGAGCTGTGACAAGCTATTTTGTAATATAACTTTATTTTGGGTAGCCATTGCAATGTTATTCCCTCTACTTGACTCTTAGCTTTGTATGCTTTTACCCTACGCTTTCAGGGAACTCGCCGGTGCAGGCACTTTAGCCGCGAGCGCTGAGTGCGGAACGTCAGCAGCCTGCTGGAAGTGCCGCTACCGGCAAGAAACCTTGTCGCGACTAGTCGCAGCTCACTTAATGTTGTCGAGTGGACTCGAAACAAAGTAAGGGCGCCAGCAGCTCACTTAATTTGTTGAGCGGACTCGAAACAAAGTAAGGGCGCTCGCAGCTCACTTATTTTATTGAGCGGACTCGAAACAAAGTAAGGGCGCCAGCAGCTCACTTAATTTGTTGAGCGGACTCGAAACAAAGTAAGGGCGCTCGCAGCACACTTAATTTATTGAGCGGACTCGAAACAAAGTAAGGGCGCAACTAGCTACGAGTAGGTTCCTCCGCGCACAGGTTTTCCATACAAAGTGCGGTCGTTCAAGGGAAATAACTTAAAAATTAAAAAATTTGATTGCTCAAACTTTGGCAACTTAGCTTTTCTGTTGTTTGCTTCCCGGCAAGGCGAAACTTTCTTGAACGACGCCTGGTCCATACCATCATCTTTTCCTCTCCTCTCCCCCCCGGCAAACTTGTGGGCGAGGGGAACCTTGCTTTCAAGAGGAGGCAGAGACAGTACAAATATGGAGCTTTACGGCTCGTTATTGCTTACCGTGGAGTAGGTGTTATGCACGGGATCTGCGCCCGGCTTTGTACAAAGGATCACATGCAACAGCGGCAAGACTTGTACAAAAGGTGGTTGCCGGAACAGGTTCCGACAATCGCGCCTTACGCTTTTAGGGAACTTGCCGGTGCAGGCGCCTGAGCCGCGAGCGCTGAGTGCGGGACGTCAGCAGCCTGCTGGCGGTGCCGCTACCGGCAAGAAACCTTGTCGCAACTAGTTGCAGCTCACTTAAGTTGCTGAGCGAACTCGAAACAAAGTAAGTGCGCTAGCGGCTCACTTAAGTTGCTGAGCGGACTCGAAGCAAAGTAAGGGCGCTAGCAGCTCACTTAAGTTGTTGAGCGGACTCGAAACAAAGCAAGGGCGCAACTAGCAACGGCGGTGGCGAACGGTGCGAGGAGCGGGATATGCTCGGACTTCTAACTACGTTAGAAGGAGCAGTATCTCGTCCAGGCGACCGTGTCTCGCTCGCGCCAGCAGGTTGACGTGCATGGTGGTCCTGAGCGCTCCGAGATCCACCAGCTCGATCTTGATCTAGCGAACGCATGGTACTATGAGTACCATGACGCTGCCGGTCCCGTGCCTCCTGAGATGGGCGCGGTGCATGCACGGACGCCGAGGTCTTGGAGTGCGCCCGGTCATTGTGGGGGCCGGCTACACCGCCGATGGGCAGCACAGCCTTGTCCTGTGACCTGGCAGCACCGTGAGTTCCCTCGTCGACGCGTGTCCTTCCGCCGGCGCCTGCCCCACCAACCGTTTGCTCCGGCGGTGGCTGGCTCGGCGCGGACGGAGCAGCTGCCTCCGAAACTTTCTTCTTCGGCGGCATGTTGATGAAGATGATGAAGATCTAGCTCGCGAGAACGCCGGATCTGGTTCACACAACTTCGACGCCCCCTACCTGGCGCGCCAGAGATGCCGGGGTGCTGATCCACGGGCACCTATGGGACCGGCGGGCCGGGTCCCTTTCGGTTCGGCAGGGGCGGAGATCGTGCAAAGAGAAGATCGAGGCGGAGCACGCGAGCGATTTACCCAGGTTCGGGCCGCACGGATGCGTAAAACCCTACTCCTGCTTTGTGGTTTGGTATTGATTTCTAGCTCGGGAGTGCGGAGTGCTACAGTACACACCAGCGGCTAGCAAGACCGAGCGTGAGTGTTCGAACTGGCTCCCCCCTTTCTACGTTGCACGTGGGCCTCCTTTTATATGCTCAAGGGGCTACCGACAGGTGGCAACGGAGGTAAAGGGCAAAAATGGAAAGGTGTTGTGGTAGGCACAGCTACCTGCTACAGTGTATCATACCTAACCCTGACGGCAGGGGACAAGGGCATTAATTGCCCGTCTGTGTCGCCTAAACAGTACCGAAAGGGACCGCTAGGGACGCCACCGTTTGCCATGATGGTTATCTTGTCAGCGCCTGCTTGCCACCTCGCACCCCTAGCTGCACGGCCTCCTGCCACGTGTGCTTGGGAGGGTCCTAAAGCGACACGTTGGCGGGTGGGCTGGAGCGCGGGCACGAAGTGGGGTTTTCCCGCGGCAAGCTCCTTGCCGCGGTCGTCGTCTTGTCATGTTCGGGAGCTTGTCGCTCAGCGGGCCTTGCCAGGACGCGTGGCGCGTCGCGGCAAGTTTTCTTGGTGTGCCTTGGTTGGCCTTCCCGGCAAGCTCCTCTTGCCGGGGTTTTGTTTCCTTCCCGGCCAGCTCCTCTTGCCGGGGCCTTGGTTTGAGTACTTTGTTCTTGAATGGTCTTCAAAGTAGCCGTGGAGGGCCCTGGCGGTCACTCAGCAAGCCTTGCCGCGGGATGCTGCGACTGCCCGTGCACAAGTTCGGGGTACTAGGGTACCCCTACTCTAGTACACCGACATAAATCTTATACCATGGACTTAGAGGATTTTACCAGTGCATGCAAACTTCCACAATGGGGTAGTATATGTTGGAAATATGCCCTAGAGGCAATAATAAATTAGTTATTATTATATCATATTTCATTGTTCATGATAATCGTTTATTATCCATGCTAGAATTGTATTGATAGGAAACTCATATACATGTGTGGATACATAGACAACACCATGTCCCTAGTAAGCCTCTAGTTGACTAGCTCGTTGATCAATAGATGGTTATGGTTTCCTAACCATGGACATTGGATGTCGTTGATTACGGGATCACATCATTAGGAGAATGATGTGATGGACAAGACCCAATCCTAAGCCTAGCACAAAGATCGTGTAGTTCGTATGCTAAAGCTTTTCTAATGTCAAGTATCATTTCCTTAGACCATGAGATTGTGCAACTCCCGGATACCGTAGGAGTGCTTTGGGTGTGCCAAATGTCACAACGTAACTGGGTGGCTATAAAGGTACACTACAGGTATCTCCAAAAGTGTCTGTTGGGTTGGCACGAATCGAGACTGGGATTTGTCACTCCGTGTAAACGGAGAGGTATCTCTGGGCCCACTCGGGAGGACATCATCATAATGTGCACAATGTGACCAAGGAGTTGATCACGGGATGATGTGTTATGGAACGAGTAAAGAGACTTGCCGGTAACGAGATTGAACAAGGTATCGGGATACTGACGATCGAATCTCGGGCAAGTACTATACCGCTAGAAAAAGGGAATTGTATACGAGATTGATTAAATCCTTGACATCGTGGTTCATCTGATGAGATCATCATGGAGAATGTGGGAGCCAACATGGATATCCTGATCCCGCTGTTGGTTATTAACCGGAGAGTTGTCTCGGCCATGTCTGCATGACTCCCGAACCCGTAGGGTCTACACACTTAAGGTTCAATGATGCTAGGGTTATAGGGAAAGTATGTACGCGGTTACCGAATGTTGTTCGGAGTCCCAGATGAGATCCCAGACGTCACGAGGAGTTCTGGAATGGTCCGTAGGTAAAGATTAATATATAGGAAGTATGGTTTTGGCCACTGGAAGTGTTCCGGGCATCACCGGTAGTGTACTGGGACCACCGAAGGGGTCCGGGGGTCCACCGGGAGGGGCCACCAGCCCCGGAGGCCTACATGGGCCAATAGTGGGAAGAGACCAGCCCCTAGGTGGGCTGGGGCGCCTCAAACCAAGGCCCAAGGCGCCTCCTAGAGGGGAAGGGGCAAACCCTAGGGCAGATGGGTCTTAAGGCCCACCCTAGGTGCGCCTCCTCTCTCTCCCCCCTTGGCCGCAACCCTAGATGGGTTTTGGGGCTGCCGCCATCCCTAGGGAGGGAACCCTAGATGGGGGCACAGCCCCTCCCCTTCCCCTATATATACTTGAGGTATTGGGGCTGCAACATACACGAGATGATCTCCCTGTTGGCGCAGCCCTACCCCTCTCCCTCCTTGTCTCTCGTAGTGCTTGGCGAAGCCCTGCTGGAGTTCCGCGCTCCTCCACCACCACCACGCCGTCGTGCTGCTGCTGGACGGAGTCTTCCCCAACCTCTCCTTCTCCCCTTGCTGGATCAAGGCATAGGAGACGTCACCGGGCTGCACGTGTGTTGAACGCGGAGGCGCCGTGGTTCGGCGCTTAGATCGGAATCAACCGCGATCTGAATCGCTATGAGTACGACTCCTTCATCCGCGTTCTTGCAACGCTTCCGCTTAGCGATCTTCAAGGGTATGTAGATGCACTCCCCTTCCCCTCATTGCTAGATTACTCCATAGATTGATCTTGGTGATGCATAGAAAATTTTAAATTTCTGCTACGATCCCCAACAGTATAAGGGATCCTCGCAAATCTGAATTTAGAGATTTTCTTGCTAGCATAACTGTGGAAGAATCTAGAGATATTACACAAGCCACCATAGGGAGCATTCACTTTCCTGCTATACATTATTTTGCTCTCTTCATAGGCAGATGCATAAATGGTAAAGATGAGGCATGTCACATGTGTGTCCCTGACCTCAGTATTCTTAGGAGTGCCGTGATAGGAGACAAATCTTATAATTTGGGAGCCATTGTTGCACGTAGGTTGCATCTTAATAGATTTAATGGAGATTTCTTTGGTGGAACTTATGCAACCCGCGTAGCTAATTTTCTTGGTATAGATGTACGTGAAGATGATATTGAATTACCTCCTGCCTATCTAGATTTTAATGCTATGGTTCACCACCAGTTTGTCGAGAGGAACGAATCACCTCTCCAGTATCGACTAATCTTTGACAGACGTCGTGCTGTCCGTATTACTCTCCCTGCTCCTGCTTTCTTTGATTATCAGGAAAGAGGAGGATATACTATTACCAGAGAGGAGGCAGATGAGTACGCGAGGAGAGAGGAGGCCGCTCGTCGCCACGCTGCAGCTCAGCAGGCGATAGCTGTTGCATCACAGTACGACCCCAGTTACTATTATGGATATCAGCCAGGCCAGTCGTGGCCATAGACCAACTTAGGCCAAAAGCCTAAGCTTGGGGGAGTACGTATTTCTCACCGACATTACATTTATGTTCACACACTCATTGCTATACGTCGATGATCATACTTTTTCCTTGTATCATCCATGCTAGTTTATTTTCCTTTTTATGCTTTCTTCTTGTGTGTTTAATAAACCTTAAGAAAAACAAAAAAAATAGTTGTAGCTTTTAATCAGTTTAATTTCCATGCTTGTAGTAGTAATTAAAAAGAAAACCCAAAAAGATTTCCTGTTCTTCTTTTGCTTGTTGGGAGCTTTCCCGTGTAAATAGTTTTATTTCTTTTCTTTTCTTTGGGGTCGATAGGAGAAGACCATGATTAAATTGTTGAAGTGGCTCTTATATGCATTATTGTTGATCTGACAAAAGAGCCCATATTGCCTTCTCTTCTCCTGTTTATTGAATGCCTGCAGATTCCAGCTTAGTCCAATGCACGTGCACTATTATTATTATTCACATCGTTCGGTCGTGCAAGTGAAGGGCAATTATGATGATATATCATGGACTGGCTAAGATGAGAAAAGCTGGTATGAACTCGACCTCTTTTGTTTTTGTAAATATGATTAGTTCATCGTTCCTAATTCAGCCTGTTATGAATAAACATGTTTGCAATGACAACTAGAGATCATAGTTTCTTGTGCCAGCTTGATTAGCTATGAGTTATAATGGTTTACCTTGCGTGCCAACATGCTATTAAAATGGTTATGATGTGGTATGATAGGGTGGTATCCTCCTCTGAATGATTTAAGTGACTTGACTTGGCACATGTTTACGCATGTAGTTGAAAGAAAATCAACATAGCCTTCATGATTTTTATGTTCATGGTGGATTATATCCTACTCATGTTTGCATTCGGTGTTGATTAATTTTAATGCATGTTCATGACTGTTGTCGCTCTCTAGCTGGTCGCTTCCCAGTCTTTCGTTAGCCTTCACCTGTACTAAGCGGGAATACTGCTTGTGCATCCAATCCCTTAAATCCCAAAGTTATTCCACATGAATCCACTATACCTACCTATATATGGTATCTACCTACCGTTCCAAGTAAATTTGTATGTGCCAAACTCTAAACCTTCAAATAAATATCCTGTTTTGTATGCTCGAATAGCTCATGTATCAACTAGGGCTGTCTGTATCTTCCATGTTAGGCGGGTTATTCTCAAGAGGAGTGGACTCCGCTCCTCACTCACGAGATAAATGGCTGGTCACCGGGATGCCCAGTCCCATGCTTTATGCAAACTAAATCAAAATAATTGCAAACAAAACTCCCCCTGGGACTCTTGTTAGTTGGAGGCACTCGTTGTTTCAAGCAAGCCATGGATTGATGCTTGTGGTGGAAGGGGGAGTATAAACTTTACCATTCTGTTTGGGAACTGCCTATAATGTGTGTAGCATGGAAGATATCGCCATCTCTTAGTTGTTATGTTGACAATGAAAGTATACCGCTCAAAATATCATTCACCTCTGTTTTAAACCGAGCTCTGGAACCTCTACAAATCCCCGCTTCCCTCTACGAAGGGCCTATCTATTTACTTTTATGCTGAGTCATCATCCTCTTATTAAAAATCACCAGTTGGAGAGCACTCCTCTCATTTGCATTCATTATTGTTATTTTACATTGCGTATGACTTGACTGGATCTCTTTTACCATGAATTACAATGTCTAGTCAGTCCTTGGTCTTTAAAGGTGCTCTGCATTTATGTTTTGCGGTCTCAGAAAGGGCTAGCGAGATACCAACTTGTTATATCATATTATGATTGTTTTGATAAAGTGTTGTCATCCGAGATTTATTATTATGGCTCGCTAGTTGATTATGCTATTGATATGAGTAAACTTGAGACCTATGCGTTATTGTGAATGTGGTTAGTTATAATCTTTGCTGAAAACTTGAATGCTGGATTTACATATTTACAACAACAAGAGCAAACAGAGTTTGTAAAAGTTTTTCTTTATCACTTTCAGTTTGTCAACTGAATTGCTTGAGGACAAGCAAAGGTTTAAGCTTGGGGGAGTTGATACGTATCCAACATATCTACTTTTCCAAACACTTTTGCCCTTGTTTTGGACTCTAACTTGCATGATTTGAATGGAACTAACCCGGACTGACGCTGTTTTCAGCAGAATTACCATGGTGTTATTTATGTGCAAGAGCAAACGTTCTCGGAATGACCTGAAACTTCACGAAGACACTTTTCATAAAATAAGAAAAATACCTGCCAAAGATGAAGGCCAGGGGGGCCACCATCTTGCCACGAGGGTGGGGGCGCGCCTGCCCCCCTAGGGCGCTCCCCCTACCTCGTGGGCCCCCTATTGCCTCTCCGACTCCAACTCCAATTCCATATATTGAGTTTCGGGGAGAAAAAAATCAGAGAGAAGAAATCATCGCGTTTTACGATACGGAGCCGCCACCAAGCCCTAAAACCTCTCGGGAGGGCTGATCTGGAGTCCGTTCGGGGCTCCGGAGAGGGGAATCCGTTGCCATCGTCATCACCAACCATCCTCCATCACCAATTTCATGATGCTCACCGCCGTGCGTGAGTAATTCCATCATAGGCTTGCTGGACGGTGATGGGTTGGATGGTATCTATCATGTAATCGAGTTAGTTTTGTTAGGTTTTGATCCCTAGTATCCACTATGTTCTGAGATTGATGTTGCTATGACTTTTCTATGCTAAATGCTTGTCACTAGGGCCCGAGTGCCATGATTTCAGATCTGAACCTATTATGTTTTCATCAATATATGAGTGTTCTTGATCCTATCTTGCAAGTCTATAGTCACCTATTATGTGTTATGATCCATTAACCCCGAAGTGACAATAATCGGGATACTTACCGGTGATGACCGTAGTTTGAGGAGTTCATGTATTCACTATGTGTTAATGCTTTGTTCCGGTTCTCTATTAAAAGGAGGCCTTAATATCCCTTAGTTTCCGTAAGGACCCCACTGCCACGGGAGGGGAGGACAAAAGATGCCATGCAAGTTCTTTTCCGAGATTCCCTTTGTCATCGGTATGTTACTTGCCCGAGATTCGATCGCCGGTATCATCATACCTAGTTCAATCTCGTTACCAGCAAGTCTCTTTACTCGTTCCGTAATGCATCATCCCGTAACTAACTCATTAGTCACATTGCTTGCAAGGCTTATTTTGATTTGTATTACCGAGAGGGCCCAGAGATACCTCTCCGATACTCGGAGTGACAAATCCTAATCTTGATCTATGCCAACTCAACAAACACCTTTGGGGACACCTGTAGAACATCTTTATAATCACCCAGTTACGTTGTGACGTTTGATAGCACAGAAGGTGTTCCTCCGGTATTCAGGAGTTGAATAATCTCATAGTCAGAGGAATATGTATAAGTCATGAAGATAGCAATAGCAATAAAACTTAACGATCATGATGCTAAGCTAACAGATGGGTCTTGTCCATCACATCATTCTCTAATAATGTGATCCCATTCATCAAATGACAACACATGTCTATGGTTAGGAAACTTAACCATCTTTCATTAACTAGCTAGTCAAGTAGAGGCATACTAGGGACACTCTGTTTTTTCTATGTATTCACACGTGTACTAAGTTTCTGGTTAATACAATTCTAGCATGAATGATAAACATTTATCATGATATAAGGAAATATAAATAACAACTTTATTATTGCCTCTAGGGCATATTTACTTCAGTCTCCCACTTGCACTAGAGTCAATAATCTAGATTACATAGTAATGATTCTAACACCCATGGAGTCTTCTGATCATGTTTTGCTTGTGGAAGAGGCTTAGTGAATGGGTGTGCAACATTCAGATCCGTATGTATCTTGCAAATCTCTATGTCTCCCTCCTTGACTTGATCGCGGATGGAATTGAAGCGTCTCTTGATGTGTTTGGTTCTCTTGTGAAATCTGGATTCCTTCGCCAAGGCAATTGCTCCAGTATTGTCACAAAAGATTTTCATTGGACTCGATGCCACCTAGATCGGATATGAACTCCTTCATCCAAACTCCTTCATTTGCTGCTTCCGAAGCAGCTATGTACTCTGCTTCACATGTAGATCCCGCCACGACGCACCAACTTACAGCTCCACCATTCAATATGAATATGTATCCGGTTTGCGACTTTGAGTCATTCGGATCAGTGTCAAAGCTTGCATTGATGTAACCATTTATGACAAGGTCTTTGTCACCTCCATAAACAAGAAACATATCCTTAGTCCTTTTCAGGTATTTCAGGATGTTCTTGACCGATGTCCAGTGATCCACTCCTGGATTACTTTGGTACCTCCCTACTAAACTTATAGCAAGGCACACATCAGGTCTGGTACACAGCATTGCATACATGATAGAACCTATGGCTGAGGCATAAGGAATGACTTTCATTTTCTCTCTATCTTCTGCAGTGGTCGGGCATTGAGTCTGATTCAACTTCACACCTTGTAACACAGGCAAGAACCCTTTCTTTGACTGATCCATTTTTAACTTCTTCAAAACTTTATCAAGGTATGTGCTTTGTGAAAGTCCAATTAAGCGTCTTGATCTATCTCTATAGATCTTGATGCCCAATATATAAGCAGCTTCACCGAGGTCATTCATTGAAAAATTCTTATTCAAGTATCCTTTTATGCTATCCAGAAATTCTGTATTAATCAACAATATATCATCCACATATAATATTAGAAATGCTACAGAGCTCCCACTCACTTTCTTGTAAATACAAGCTTCTCCAAAAGTCTGTATAAAACCATATGCTTTCATCACACTATCAAAGCGTATATTCCAACTCCGAGAGGCTTGCACCAGTCCATAAATGGATAGCTGGAGCTTGCACACTTTGTTAGCACCTTTAGGATCGACAAAACCTTCTGGTTGCATCATATACAACTCTTCTTTAAGATATCCATTAAGGAATGCAGTTTTGACATCCATTTGCCAAATTTCGTAATCATAAAATGCGGTAATTGCTAACATGATCCGGACAGACTTAAGCATCGCTACGAGTGAGAAGGTCTCATCATAGTCAACTCCTTGACTTTTTGAAAACCTTTCGCAACAAGTCGAGCTTTGTAGACAACAACATTACCGTCAGCTTCAGTCTTTTTCTTGAAGATCCATTTATTCTCTATGGATTGCCGATCATCGGGCAAGTCAACCAAAGTCCACACTTTGTTCTCATACATGGATCCCATCTCAAATTTCATGGCCTCAAGCCATTTCGCGGAATCTGGGCTCATCATCGCTTCCTTATAGTTCGTAGGTTCGTCATGGTCTAGTAACATGACTTCCAGAATAGGATTACCTTACCACTCTAGTGCGGACCGTACTCTGGTTGACCTACGAGGTTCGATAGTAACTTGATCTGAAGTTTCATGATCATCATCATTAACTTCCTCACTAATTGGTGTAGGCATCACTGGAACTGATTTCTATGATGAACCATTTTCCTATTTGAGAGAAGGTACAACTACCTCATCAAGTTCTACTTTCCTCCCACTCACTTCTTTCGAGAGAAACTCCTTCTCTAGAAAGGATCCATTCTTAGGAACAAATGTCTTGCCTTCAGATTTGTGATAGAAGGTGTACCCAACAGTTTCTTTTGGGTATCCTATGAAGACGCACTTCTTCGATTTGGGTTCGAGCTTATCAGGTTGAAGCTTTTTCACATAAGCATCACAACCCCAAACTTTAAGAAACCACAGCTTAGGTTTCTTGCCAAACCACAGTTCATATAGTGTCGTTTCAACGGATTTAGATGGTGCCCTATCCAACATGAATATAGCCGTATCTAAATCATAACCCCAAAACGATAGCGGTAAATCGGTAAGAGACATCATAGATCGCACCATATCTAATAAAGTACGGTTATGACGTTATGACACACCATTATGCTGTGGTGTTCCACGTGGCGTGAGTTGCGAAACTATTCATCATTGTTTCAAATGAAGACCAAACTCATCACTCAAACATTCACCTCCATGATCAGATCGTAGACACTTTATTTTCTTGTTACTATGATTTTCCACTTCACTCTAAAATTCTTTGAACTTTTCAAATGTTTCAGATTTATGTTTCATTAAGTATATATACCCATATCTGCTCAAATCATCTGTGAAGGTCAGAAAATAACGATACCCACCGCGAGCCTCAACACTCATCGGACCGCATACATCAGTATGTATTATTTCCAATAATTCAGTGGCTCGCTCCATTGTTCCGGAGAATGGAGTCTTAGTCGTCTTGCCCATGAGGCATGATTTGCAAGCATCAAGTGATTCCAAAAGCCCATCAGCATAGAATTTCTTCATGCGCTTTACACCAATATGACCTAAACGGCAGTGCCACAAATAAGTTGCACTATCATTATTAACTTTGCATCTTTTAGCTTCAATACTATGAATATGTGTATCACTACGATCGAGATTCAACAAAAATAGACCACTCATCGAGGGTGCATGACCATAAAAGATATTACTCATATAAATAGAACAACCATTATTCTCTGATTTAAATGAATAACCGTCTCGCATCAAACAAGATCCAGATATAATGTTCATGCTCAATGCTGGCACCAAATAACAATTATTCAGGTCTAAAACTAATCCTGAAGGTAGATGTAGAGGTAGCGTGCCGATCGTGATCACATCGACCTTGGAACCATTTCCGACGCGCATCATCACCTCGTCCTTAGCCAATCTTCGTTTAAACTGTAGCCCCTGTTTCGAGTTACAAATATGAGCAATAGAACCAGTATCAAATACGCAGGCGCTACTACGAGCATTAGTAAGGTACACATCAATAATATGTATATCAAATATACCTTTCACTTTGCCATCCTTCTTATCCGCAAAATACTTGGGGCACTTCTGCTTCCAGTGACCAGTCCCTTTGCAGTAGAAGCACTCAGTTTCAGGCTTAGGTCCAAACTTGGGCTTCTTCCCTTGAGCAGCAACTTGCTTGCTATTCTTCTTGAAGTTCCCCTTCTTCCCTTTGCCCTTTTTCTTGAAACTAGTGGTCTTGTTAACCATCAACACTTGATGTTCCTTCTTGATTTCTACCTCCGCAGCCTTTAGCATCGCGAATAGCTCGGGAATAGTCTTTTCCATCCCTTGCATGTTATAGTTCATCACAAAGCCTTTATAGCTTGGTGGTAGTGATTGAAGAACTCTATCAATGACACTATCATCAGGAAGATTAACTCCCAGTTGAGTCAAGTGGTTATGGTACCCAGACATTCTGAATAGGTGTTCACTGACAAAACTATTCTCCTCCATCTTGCAGCTATAGAAATTCTTGGAGACTTCATATCTCTCAACTTGGGCATTTTCTTGAAATATTAACTTCAACTCCTGGAACATCTCATATGCTCCATGACGTTCAAAACATCTTTGAAGTCCCAATTCTAAGCCATAAAGCATGGCACACTGAACTATCGAGTAGTCATCAGCTTTAGTCTGCCAAACATTCATAACGTCCGGAGTTGCTCCTGCAGTGGGCCTTGCACCTAGCGGTGCTTCCAGGACGTAATTCTTCTGTGCAGCAATGAGGATAATCCTCAAGTTACGGACCCAGTCCATGTAGTTGCTACCATCATCTTTCAACTTAGCTTTCTCTACGAACGCATTAAAATTCAAGGGAATGGTAGCACGGGCCATTGATCTACAACAACATAGATATGCAAAAACTATCAGGACTAAGTTCATGATAAATTAAAGTTCAATTAATCATATTACTTAAGAACTCCCACTTAGGTAGAGATCTCTCTAGTCATCTAAATGATCACGTGATCCATATCAACTAAACCATGTCCGATCATCACGTGAGATGGAGTAGTTTTCAATGGTGAACATCTCTATGTTGATCATATCTACTATATGATTCACGTTCGACCTTTCGGTCTCAGTGTTCCGAGGCCATATCTGCATATGCTAGGCTCGGCAAGTTTAACCTGAGTATTTTGCACGTGCAAAATTGGCTTGCACCCGTGTATGTGAACATAGATCTTATCACACCCGATCATCACGTGGTGTCTCGGCACGACGAACAATAGTAACGGTCCATACTCAGGGAGAACACTTATACCTTGAAATTTAGTGAGGGATCATCTTATAATGCTACCACCGTACTAAGCGAAATAAGATGCATTAAAGATAAACATCACATGCAATCAAAATATGTGACATGATATGGCCATCATCATCTTGTGCCTTCAATCTCCATCTCCAAAGCACCGTCATGATCTCCATCGTCGCCGTCTTGACACCTTGATTTCCATCGTAGCGTCGTTGTCGTCTCGCCAACTATTGCTTCTACGACTATCGCTATTGCTTAGTGATAAAGTAAAGCAATTACATGGCGATTGCATTTCATACAATAAAGCGACAACCACAAGGCTCCTGCCAGTTTCCGATAACTTTTACAAAACATGATCATCTCATACAACAATTTATATCTCATCATGTCTTGACCATATCATATCACAACATGCCCTGCAAAAACAAGTTAGACGTCCTCTACTTTGTTGTTGCAAGTTTTACGTGGCTGCTATGGGCTTCTAGAAAGAACCGTTCTTACCTAGGCATCAAAACCACAATGATTTTTCTTCAAGTGTGATGTTTTAACCTTCAACAAGGACCAACCATAGTTAAATTCGATTCAACTAAAATTGGAGAAACAGACACCCGCCAGCCACCTGTGTGCTAAAGCACGTTGGTACAACCTATCTCATGAACATGGTCATGTAATGTTGGTCCGGGCCGCTTCATCCAACAATACCACCGAATCAAAATAAGATGTTGGTGGTAAGCAGTATGACTATTATCGCCCACAACTCTTTGTGTTCTACTTGTGCATATCATCTATGCATAGACCTGGCTCGGATGCCACCGTTGGGGAACGTAGCATGTAATTTCAAAAAAATTCCTATGATAACGCAAGATCTATCTAGAAGATGCATAGCAACGAGAGGGGGAGAGTGTGTCAACGTACCCTCATAGACCGAAAGCGGAAGCATTAGGTTAACGCGGTTGATGTAGTCGAACGTCTTCACGATCCAACCTATCTAGTACCGAACGTACGTCACCTCCGAGTTCAGCACACGTTCAGCTCGATGACATCCCTCGAACTCTTGATCCAGCAGAGGGCCGAGGGAGAGTTTCGTCAGCACGACGGCGTGGTGACGGTGATGGTGATGTGATCCGCGCAGGGCTTTGCCTAAGCACTACGACGCTATGACCGGAGGAGTAAACTATGGAGGGGGCACCGCACACGGCTAAGAGAACAATTGCTATGCTATGGGGTGCCCCTTGCCCCTATATATAAAGGAGGGGAGGAGGAGGCGGCCGACCAGGAGGGGCGCGCCATGGGGGGAGTCCTACTAGGACTCCACCCTAGTAGGATTCGCCCCCCTTTTTTCCTTTCTTATCGGAGGGGAAAAGGAAGGAGAGGGGGGAGGGAGAGGGAAAGGGGGGCGTCGCCCCCTCCCCCTAGTCCAATTCGGACATTCTTGGGGGGCAGCCACCCCTTGCGGCCCTCCTCTCTCTCCACTAAGGCCCATGTAGGCCCAAACCTTACCCCAGGGGGTTCCTGTAACCCCTCGGTATTCGGGTAAAATACCCGAACCACTCGAAACCATTCCGATGTCCGAATACTACCTTCCAATATATGAATCTTTACCTCTCGACCATTTTGATACTCCTCGTGATGTCCATGATCTAATCCGTGACTCTGAACAAACTTCGGTCACCAAAAACACATAACTCATAATACAAATCGTCATCGAACGTTAAGTGTGCGGACCCTACGAGTTCGAGAACTATGTATACATAACCGAGACATATCTCCGGTCAATAACCAATAGCGGAACCTAGATGCTCATATTGGTTCCTACATATTCTATGAAGATCTTTATTGGTCAAACTGCAATAACGACATACGTTATTCCCTTTGTCATCGGTATGTTACTTGCCCAAGATTCGATCGTCGGTATCTTCATACCTAGTTCAATCTCGTTACCGGCAAGTCTCTTTACTCATTCCGTAATGCATCATCCCGTGACTAACTCATTAGTCACATTGCTTGCAAGGCTTATTGTGATTTGCATTACCGAGAGGGCCCAGAGATACCTCTCCGATACTCGGAGTGACAAATCCTAATCTTGATCTATGCCAACTCAACAAACACCTTTGGGGACACCTGTAGAACATCTTTATAATCACCCAGTTATGTTGTGACGTTTGATAGCACAGAAGGTGTTCCTCGGTATTCAGGAGTTGAATAATCTCATAGTCAGAGGAATATGTATAAGTCATGAAGAAAGAAATAGCAATAAAACTTAACGATCATTATGCTAAGCTAACGGATGGGTCTTGTCCATCACATCATTCTCTAATGATGTGATCACGTTCATCAAATGATAACACATGTCTATGGTTAGGAAACTTAACCATCTTTGATTAACGAGCTAGTCAAGTAGAGGCATACTAGGGACACTCTGTTTTGTCTATGTATTCACACATGTACTAAGTTTCCGGTTAATACAATTCTAGCATGAATAATAAACATTTATCATGATATAAGGAAATATAAATAACAACTTTATTATTGCCTCCAGGACATCCTTCAATACATGTTATTGATGTGTAATTTACTAGTTTCATAGCAACCCCTGGGTATTTGATACCGGTTCAGTAGCTGAGATTAGTAATTTGGAACAGGAGTTGCAGAATGAACAAAGACTAGTTAAGAGCGAAGTGATGATGTGTGTTGGAAGTGATTCCAAGGTTGATACGATCACCATCGCACACTCTGTCTACCTTCAGGATTAATATTGAACCTAAAATAAATGTTATTTGGTGTTTGCGTTAAGCATGAACATGATTAGATCATGTTTATTGCAATACGGTTATTCATTGAAGTCTTAGAATAATTATTGTTCTATTTACATAAATAAAACCTTCTGTGGTCATACACCCAAGGTGAATGGTTTATTGAATCTCGATCGTACTGATACACATATTCGTAATATTAATGCCAAAAGATGCAAAATTGATAATGATAGTGCAACATACTTGTGGCACTGCCGTTTAGGTCATAATGGTGTAAAGCGCATGAAGAAACTCCATACAGATGGACTTTTAGAATCACTTGATTATGAATCATTTGATACTTGCGAACCATGCATCATGGGCAAGGTGACTAAAACTCCATTCCCCGAAACAATGGAGTGAGCTAATGACTTACTGGAAGTAATACATACCGATGTACGCGATTTGATTAGTGTTGAGGCACGCGGCGGGTATCGTTATTTTCTGACCTTCACAGATGATTTAAGCATATATGGGTATATCTACTTAATGAAATACAAGTCTGAAACATTTGAAAAGTTCAAAGAATTTCAGAGTGAAGTAGAGAATCATCGTAACAAGAAAATAAAGTTTCTACGATTTGATCATGGAGGCGAATATTTGAGTTACGAGTTTGGCCTTCATTTAAAACAATGTGGAATAGTTTCACAAACTCACGCCACCTGGAACACCACATCGTAATGGTGTGTCCAAATGTCGTAACTGTACTTTATTAGATATGGTGCGATCTATGATGTCTCTTACCGATTTACCACTATCGTTTTGGGGTTATGCATTAGAGACAACTGCATTCACGTTAAATACGGCACCATCTAAATCCGTTGAGATGACACCGTATGAACTATGGTTTGGCAAGAAACCTAAGCTGTCGTTTCTTAAAGTTTGGGGTTGTGACACTTATGTCAAAAGGCTTCAGCCTGATAAGCTCGAACCCAAATCGGAGAAGTGCGTCTTCATAGAATAACCTAAGGAAATAATTGGGTACACTTTCTACCACAAATCCAAAGGCAAGATATTTGTTGCCAAGAATGGAAACTTTCTAGAGAAGGAGTTTCTCTCAAAAGAAGTGAGTGGGAGGAAAGTAGAACTTCATGAGGTAATTGCACATTCTCTCAAATTGGTTAGTAGCTCATCAGAGAAATCCGTTCCCGTGATGCCTACACCAACTAGAGAGGAAGCTAATGATGATGATCATAAAACTTCAAATCAAGTTACTACCGAACCTGTAGGTCAACTAGAGCACGTTCCGCACCAGAGTGGTACGGTAATCCTGTTTTGGAAGTCATGTTTCTAGACCATGACAAACCTACAAAGTATGAAGAAGCTATGATGAGCCCAGATTCCGATAAATGGCTTGAGGCCATGAAATCTGAGATAAGATCCATGTATGAGAACAAAGTGTGGACTTTGGTTGACTTGCCCGATGATCGGTGAGCCATAGAGAATAAATGGACCTTCAAGAAGAAGACTGACGTTGATGGTAATGTTACTGTCTACAAAGCTCGACTTGTCATGAAAGGTTTTCGACAAGTTCAAGGAGTTGACTATGATGAGACTTTCTCACCCGTAGCAATGCTTAAGTCTATCTGAATCATGTTAGCAATTGCCGCATTTTATGATAATGAAATCTGGCAAATGGACATCAAAACTGCATTCCTTAATGGATTTCTTAAAGAAGAGTTGTATATGATGCAACCAGAAGGTTTTGTCAATCCTAAAGGTGCTAACAAAGTGTGCAAGCTCCAGCGATCCATCTATGGAATGGTGCAAGCATCTTGGAGTTGGAATATACGCTTTGATGAGGTGATCAAAGCATATGGTTTTATACAGACTTTCGAAAAAGCCTGTATTTACAAGAAAGTGAGTGAGAGCTCTATAGCATTTCCAATATTATATGTGGATGACATATTGTTGATTGGAAATGATGTAGAATTTCTGGATAGCATAAAAGGATACTTGAATAAAAGTTTTTCAATGAAAGACCTCGGTGAAGCTGCTTATATATTGGGCATCAAGATCTATAGAGATAGATCAAGTCGCTTAATAGGACTTTCAATGAGTACATACCTTGACAAGATTTTGAAGGAGTTCAAAATGGACCAGTCAAAGAAGGAGTTCTTGCATGTATTGTAAGGTGTGAAGTTGAGTAAAGACTCAAAAACCGACCACGACAAAAGAGAAAGAGAGAATGAAAGGCATTCCCTATGCCTCAGTCATAGGTTCTATAAAGTATGCCATGCTGTGTACCAAACCTGTTGTGTACTGTCGGGGGTTAGGTGCGACATATGCCAAAGGATGGCTTATCATGGTGGGGGCGAGTAGAATGTCGCCGGTGCCTGGAAACGGGATGAGGCGAAGACATGCACGCCGGCGAATCTTACCCAGCTTCAGGGCTCTCCGGGGAGATAATACCCCTACTGCTGCTCTGCGGGGTCTCCGCATGATCACTATGGCAAAGTGCTTACACGATTGCTCCTTGAGCTGTTTCCTGGAGGTAGGAGAGGGCAAGGCTAGCTCTCTCCCTCCTATATGATCTGGTCTAGAACTAATGGATTCCAACCCTTTGCATGGGTGCCCTGGGGGTTTATATAGGCCTACCCCCAGGGGTACAATGGTAATCCGGCTGGACGCGGGCCCAGCCATCAGCGCCTCTGGCCTCCGTCTTTCCCGCCGACTGCTGGGGCCCGCCGACTGGCCTGGTACGGAGCCGACAGGCCGCGTCCGCCGCGGGCGGGTCTTGCCGGCTGCTGATTACTGTAGCCGTGCTTCTGGTGACGCGGGCTTGATCATGGGGTCGTGGCAACAGCCCCGCCGCCTGGCGGGCGATCACTATTGCCACTCTCCATCACATCTTGATTAATGGCGCGTGGGCCCCGGGGAAGGGCTCGGCCGACTCCCCGGGGCCGGCTCCCGACGGGTCCGACTGGTGGTCCTCTTGCCGTCTCCTGGGGTCTCACTGACTGGCGGGACCTGCTGCCTCTGGGCCGTACAGACAAGCCATCATGGGTGCAGGATTCGGTCCTGCGGTGCTGATGTCAGGGTCGGCATGGCAACAGTGCCACGCCGCACGGAGATCTTCCGGGCTACGGCGTGCTGTGGCCATGTCTGCCCTTGGTAAGGGGCAGGAGTGGGCTTCACTGTAGCCACTCCCCTACCCCGTCCCACTTGATGAGGTCATGGGGTTTGTTGGAGTCGCATGCCGACTCCCCAAAGCCGGCTTCTCTGGAAGTCGCCAGTCAGGAGTCGGCTTTCCCTGAAGTCGTCCCTGGGACTCCACCGTGAGTGGTCAATCGGCCATCTTGCCGTCGACTTCTCGAAGGCGGCTCATCGTCCTGGGGTCTTGAGGGGCGCAGCCTGCCCCGATGTCTTGAAAGGTTCTGGGGCTCGGGTTGGCCTACCCGTGGCCCATTACTCCGACAGTAGTCCCCGAAGCTGGTGAGGCACCGCGGATGATCGGCCGAGAAGCCTCAGCAGTTTCTCTTTCCGGGTGCTCAACACATCGTTCTTGGTTGACTTCTGCCGGGCCGGCTAGAAGGAGTCGGACTCGCCCAACTCTGACTCGCACAATATTTCGATCGTCGCGGCGGGATCCAAGTAGCGTGCTGGCTAAGCCTCCGGGCCGCCACCCGTTCTAGGCCTGTCATGCGATAACACGTGGCTGGGCCATACTGCCAGCCTACACGCGCGACGGGACAGGCCCGTAGGGGGGCCGCCACTACCGCGCCTCGGCGCCCGAGCGGATCCGCTGCGGCCCCGGCGGACGGTTGGGATTCCCGTGGAGTTACTGCATGCAGTAACTTTGTCGTGGAACGTGGGGGTCGTGGGGGCCGTGGGCGCAGTAAATCCCATGACCGCCCCCTCGGCTTCGCAGCCCGCGAGGCTATAAGTAGGGGAGAGAGGGGGCGCGGCGGAGCACGCGCGCCCCTCCTTCCCACTACTCCTCGCTCTCCTCCTTCTTACTGCCCCTCGCTCTCCTCCTTCTCACTGCCCCTCGCTCTCCTTCTTCTTCTTCTTCTTCACACCGCCGCGCGCCCAAGCTTCGACGAACGCCACGGCGATCAGCTTGCGACGAGCTCTTCCTCTGCCGCCGCGCCTCCACCGGTGCGCTCCGGAACCTGGGACAGCTCTGAAGTTCACGACGACCACATCGAGTTCCTCCGAAAGACTCGTCGGCTCCCCGGCGAGGATCACGTGCGGGTGCGTCTTGCGCCGAGGGGGAAGATTTCCCCCGCACCGCAGGAGGGCGAGCGGGTCATCTTCCGCTTGCACTGCCTGCGTGGGTTGGGGTTGCCGGCGAGTAGCTTCTTCCGCTCCTTCCTGGAGTTCTATGGCCTCCAGCCGCACCACCTCACGCCCAACACGGTGATGCTGCTGTCCGCCTTCGTGGCCTTGTGCGAAGGCTTCCTCGGAGTCCTCCCCACCCTCGAGCTCTGGGGGGAGTTCTTCTTCTCCAAGCTCGGCACCCAGGTTGCAGGCGTGCCGGCTCAATGCGACGCTTTCATCGCTGTGCGAAGGTCGGGGGCCGACAACCCTTTCCCCTCCATCTCGCTGATAAAGTTGGTGAAGATGTGGCAGAGATCGTACTTCTACGTCAGGAGCGTCTCCGCGAGGGGCGACTGGGTCAACCTGCCGGCTTTCGAAGCTGGCCCGCCGGCTGGGAGACTGCCCAACTGGTTGTACCGGGCCAAGTCGCTGATGCCTGCGGGAGCCGGCGCCATCACGTGACTCCGAGTGCTGACGAAGTTGGAGGGCTTGACTGGTCCAGACCTGCTGGCCGCCTTCATGGCGCGCCGAGTTCTCCCGCTCCAAGGCCGCCCCCATATGATATGCCAAATGAGCAGGCACCGCGACCCGAGTCGGATGTGCACCAAGGACATGCCTCATGAGGAGGTGGCCTTCATGGTGAACTACCTCTCGGACAGCAAGCTCCTGGAGGATTGGCGGTTCGGCAAGGAGCCATACTCCCGCGCCAACCCCCCACCCATGGTGAGTTGCCTTTTCTTTCTTTCTTTGGATTGTCTTCTTTCTCGCCGAGTTTGTTTTGACCAGTCGGCTTTGGTCAGAATCCCCTCCTCCATCCACCAGCTGGCACCTTGGGGCCGGCCCGCGAGTTCCTTGCCGACCAGGCGGAGAGCGACGTCGACGACCCTGATCTGGGGGCGGCGGCTTTGGAGGACGACACCGAGGGAGGAGGAGGAGGAGGAGCAGGCGACTTCAGGCCTTCGACCACTTTCGCCGACTGTCCTGACGATGATGCCGAGGGAGATGTCGCCCCCCGCCATCGGCCAGGAGCCAGCGAGCCTGGCGTGGGCTCTTCTGCCGCGCCGGGTGCTCCAGGCGGCGGGAAGAAGCGCAGGGCCGTGCCGACCTTGTTCGGCAGTCGGCCGAAGAAGCCCAAAGGTTCGGCTGCGGTGACCCGGCGGGACGAGGCGGCTGTGAAGGCCATCCGCTTCCGTAAGGAAGTGAATAAGCCGCCATTGGTCTCCGCTTGAGTATTCTGTTTCAATGCTTTATTCTTTCTTTGTGGCTTTGCCTGAGTCTTTTGCTTGCTTCCCTTGCTTCAGGGCTCCCCTCACTCTTGAGAGGGTCACCGCCGCCTCTGTCATGGGGTCAGCGGAGACGTCCGCCACCACTCGGCGGATTGACCCCGCTGCTGACCTCCGGGAGGCGACAGAGCGAAATGCGTAGGAGAAGCGCAACGAAGAAGAGGCCGCTCGCCTGGAGAAGGCGGAGGCCGATAGGGCGGAGGCCTTCGCCAAGAAAAAACTGGCGGAGGCCGAAGCCGCCGCCGCGATGAAGCGGCAGGCTGAGGAGGCCGCACGTCGCCAATCGGCGGTGTTCGTCACCCCATTGAACTCTGCGCCGCCGCCTCCGGAGTTCACGGGGCAGACTGGGGAAGCCGGCGGCGAGAACCCCGTCGTGGAGAGGGAAGGCGGCGACCCCTCTACGCCGGACGTGATCGTTCTGCCGCCGTCTGGGAGCGCGCAAGGCAAGCAGCCAGCGGACCCTCTGGTGCCGCCGACCGAAGACGAGGCCGTGGCGAGGCTACTCCTCCAAGTCGGCTCGCCAACGCGCCGCCGTCTGGAGAAGGCGACTTCGGCACCCCGCCCCCTGGAGGCCGGCACCGCCAGCTCGACGATCCCAGACGCTGAAGCGACGAGCGCCACGCCCATTGGGTGGGTGCGAGGAGGCGGCACAGGGCCGCTGAACTAGGCGCTTCTGGACGTCCAGGCGAAGCTTCGTGCTGAGGGCGACGCTCTCCAGAATTGCACCAAGGCGTACCTGGCATCGCGGGCAGCCGTCCGGGTATGTTTTTTCCTTTGGTCTTTGTTTTCTTGTTCCTCTTTGTGGGGGCGCGCCAGCGCACCCACTGGGTGTAGTCTCCGAGTTTCGGGCTGGCTGCTGAGCAGGTGGCCCGGAACTCCAATTGATGAACTCTGGGTATTAACTTTTTGTTTGAAACGCTTGACGTAGGATTACCACAACCTCCGCGTCACTGCCTTCAACCGTAACGCTGAAGAGCTGGGCAAGCGGACCGCCGATTTGTCGGAGAGCCAGAGTAAGTCCTTTTTCTTCTTTGCAGGGGCGCGCTGGCGCACCCGCGGGCTGTAGTCCCCGAGATTCGGGCCGACTGCTGAGCAGTCGGGCCGGATCTCCCCGGCGACCTTCTTTATTGATGACTTAACGCCTTCTTTCTTCCTTCTTTTCAGGAGCCAACGCTGCTCTTCAACAGCAGCTGAGCGAGGCCAACTCCGCACTGGGCGCCAAAGGGGAGGAGTGCAGCCAGCTCGCCACAGAGCGCGGTCTGCTGGCCACTCAATTGGCAGAGCAAAAGGAGCTGCTTGCGAAGACGCAGAGGGAGGCGGAAGAGACGGAAACCGCCCTCCTGGCCGAGTTCGCGAGCGAGCGCTCCTCCTGGTCTGACAAGGAGGCGATGCTGGCCTCCGGCTTCCATGAGATTGAAGACATCGTTGATGGTGAGTTTCTTTACTTACTTTCTTCGAGCTGCCGATTATAAGTCGTGTCGACTCCTGGTTTTGACTTGCTTCTTCGTTTCTTCCGTCTTGGCAAACTTCTTTCCTGGGCACTCGCAGGCCGCCATCCAAGCCATCGAGGCTGACCGTGAAGGTCGGAGGGCGGAGGGCGCAGAGATCGCCGCCGACGCCCCCCGAACCCTTGACGGGCACATCCTGAGCATCGAGGCTCGCCTTCGGCTGACTCACCGGATGTTGCGCCGGCTTCAGCGTGTCGGTGCCCAGGCGATTGCCGCCCTGTGGCCAGACATGCAGGCTCCGCGCACCCCCAGCCTGACGGCCGACTGGCTAGAGGTCGCGGTTGGTCGTCTTGAGGCCTGGAAGGGTTCTTCGGCCCGAGATGGAGCGCGCCGGGCCTTGGAGTTCGTCAAGGCGTGGTATCCGGGGCTGGATCTAGACCGGCTGTCCACACTTCGGTCGAAGGCCCAGCCGGAGCTGGCAGCTGCGGAAGACGCCCTCGTCAAGCATGCTGCGGCGATCGCCGAGTACACCGACACCAGCATCTTCGTCCCCGAGCGGTCTGAAGACGGTGAGGAGGTACCGCCGGAGTGGTTTGGGATGAACCTAGACTACGGCGAGGACTCGGCGGAGGTGATTGGCTCCAGCATCAAGGAGGAAGGCGAGGCGAAGGACGGAGGCGAGACGGAGGCACCAGAAGACGGAGCAGACGGCCAGCCTCAGCTCGACCGCGCCTCCAGCAACAAGCCGCGTGCGACCGAGCCGACTGCCTCCGGAGGCGATCAAGCCGAGACTACCCAGCCGGCCGCCCCGACGCCTGACGCTGCCGCCTCCTCCGACCCTCCGAATCTGTCTGCTGCTTCCTAAGATGCCGCTTTATCTTTATTTTATCTGCTTCAGTAGTCTTTGAAGAACTTGTTAATTCGCACAATTCCACTCGCGGGGTGTATTTTGAACTTCTGCTCAAAGATTCGGCCAAGGGCCTACGTTATGTAAATATATTTATCCGAGTTCTATCTTTTCTTCCTCATTGCTCTTTTGGCTTTCTTCCTTTTGCCGCTTTCTCTTGGTTGCCTGCCTTGCCAATCGGACAACCGCTCTGCGGACTGTCGCTGGATCAAATGCTTGGCTACTTTGGGAAGGCAAGTACTTAGCCATTTTTAAGAGTTTTTGAGCAAGTTGAATAGAAGGCGGCAATCCGACTATTCGAGAGTCGGTTTGCGAAAAAAGGTTGGAAGCCGTCTTGAGCTATGTTTTATGCTTTGAGTCCTTAGCCATTTTTCATGCGAACGCCCATTCTACCTTACCTCTGCCCACCGTACAGTTGCTCTGCGAGCTGCAGCTTCTGACAGGAGACGGTTTAGGTGTTACACACTACTTGTCCGGCTGCAGGAAGCATTTCACAGTGCAAGGCGGCAAGTCCCCAGGCCGACCTGTCGAGCCCGGTGCCAAGCGGCATAACAAAGAGTAACATACTTGTAGGCATGATTTTTATCATACAGACAAAAGAGGGTAGTCCCCGAGCTCGTCTCGGGGGGCCCGAAGTCTTGGTACTTTAATACAAAAGGTAGCGTGGTACATACTGCATCAACTGTAAAATCTTCGGAGGAGATTTGCATTCCATGGCCGCTCTGTCTCCTTGCCGGAGTCATCCCTCTTGCGTGCTCGGGGCTTCTGAGCGTCGATCAGGTAGTAGGAGTCGTTGCCGAGGACCTTGCTGATGATGAAAGGGCCTTCCCAAGGTGCCGACAACTTGTGCTGGCCGGCTGTTCGCTGGATCAGCCGAAGCACAAGGTCGCCTTCTTGGAAAGATCTTGGCTTGACCTTCCTGTTGTGGTATCGGCGCAGGCTCTACTGGTAGATGCTGGACCGGCTGAGTGCCAACAGCCGGCCCTCTTCCAGCAGATCGACGCCGTCTTGTCGTGCTTCTTCTGCTTCCTCCTCGGTGTACATGGTGACTCGTGGGGAGTAGAACTCTATGTCCGTTGGGATGACGGCTTCGGCACCATAGAAGAGGAAGAAAGGCGTGAAGCTGGATGACTTGTTTGGAGTCGTGCTCAGACTCTAGAGGACGGCTGGTAGCTCGTCGAGCCAGCAGCCAGCCGAGCGCTCCAGAGGCTCGATCAGCCGGGGTTTGATGCCGGACAGGATCAGGCCATTTGCTCGCTCCACCTGGCCGTTTGACTGTGGATGGGCGACGGACGCTAGGTCCAGTCGGATACCCTGTGTTGTGCAAAAACGGGCCAAGGCGCCTTTGGCAAAATTTGTGCCGTTGTCGGTGATGATGTTGTGTGGTATGCCGTGCCGAATTGTGATATCGGAGATGAAAGTCACGGCAGTCGGACCGTTCAGCTTCTTGATTGGCTTCGCTTCTATCCACTTGGTGAACTTGTCCACTGCGACAAGTAAGTGAGTTAAGCCACCTCGTGCTGTCTTGAATGGTCCCACCATGTCTAGACCCCAAACTGTGAAAGGCCAGGCAATGGGGATGGTCTTGAGTGCAGAAGCCGGCTGGTGCGGCTTGGAGTTGAACTTCTGGCACCCTTTGCATTTTTGGACCAACTCCTTGGCCTCTTCTAAGGCGGTCGGCTAGAAGAAACCGTGTCAAAAGGCTTTGGCGACGAGTGCTCTTGAAGCCGCATGGTGGCTGCACTCGCCTTGATGGATGTCTTTGAGAATTTCTTGGCCTTGCTCTGGCTCTACGCAGCGCTGGTAGACACCAGTGACGCTGCGCCTGACCAACTCTCTGTTGATTATGGTGTAGGCTGCCGCTCGGTGTTGTATTTGCCGAGCTGAGGTCTCATCAGTCGGTAGCTCTTTGCTCACCAGGAATTTGAGGATGGGCTGGGCCCATGAGGGTGCTGCTATTTCTTCGATTGCCAGAACTGTGACTTGGATGAGGACGGTTGGGCTGGGAGGCGGCGGGTTGGAGTCAACAACCGCTTGCTGGGTTAATGAAGTCCCCAAGCCGACTAGCGCGGCCCTTGGGTCGAGTTCTGGAGTCTTCGAGTCCGCCGCCGTAGTCCCCGGGCCGGGTTCGACTGTGGCGGCTTTGGAGCCATCTGCCAAAATCCCCGTACCGTTTGCCGGGGCTCTGGAGTCGGATCCGACGTCTTTGGGAGGAGCCGGCACAAAGATGGAGTCTGATTCTGGTGAAGGCTTGACAGACGGCTTGAGGAGGCGTTGAAGGGCGACGCCGGATGGTATTGCTTGGCGGGTAGAGCCGATTCGTGCCAAGGCGTCTGCTTGGTCGTTGTCGTCTCTTGACACATGGAGGAACTCGCACCCTTCGAAATACCCGCTGAGTTGCTGCACGAGGAAACGGTAACTCGCCATGTTTGCATCTTTCACGTCCCAGTCGCCAGATGACTGCTGGACCACTATGTCCGAATCTCCATAACACAAGATCTGGCGGATGCCAAGTTCTTTGGCAAGCCGGAGCCCGTGAATGAGCGCCTCGTACTCGGCGACGTTGTTGGAGGCGGCAAAATGGATTTGCAGTGCGTATTTGAGCTTGTCGCCTTTAGGAGAGGTGAGGACGACGCCGGCTCCCAAGCCGGTGCGCATCTTGGAGCCGTCGAAATGCATCCGCCAATGGGTGGAGTCAGGCGCTGGAGGTAGGTACTGGGTCTCGGCCCAGTCGACGAGGAAGTCGGCCAGTGCTTGTGACTTGATAGCGGTGCGGGGCTGGTAGTGGATGGTGTAGGGAGCCAGCTCTATGGCCCACTTGGCCACTCGGCCAGAAGCATCTCGGCTACCAATGATCTCGGCAAGCGGGGCCGTGCAGACCACCGTGATTGGGTGCTCTTGAAAGTAAGGCTTCAATTTCTTGGCAGTAAGGTGTACGCCATAGCACATCTTCTGGTAGTGGGGGTAGTTCTGCTTGGAGGTCGACAGTACTTCGCTCAGGTAATATACCGGTCTCTGGATAGGTAGTGCCTTGCCTTCCTCCTTGCGTTCCACTACAATGACCGTGCAGACTACCCGGCTGGTGGCGGGGATGTATAGGAGCATAGGTTCCTTGGGAGTCGGAGCCGCCAGGACGGGTGGAGTAGTCAGCATCTTCTTCAACTGGAGAAAAGCTTCATCCACCTTATGGTTCCACTCGAAAAAAGTGATCTTCTTCATGAGTTGGTATAAGGGGAGAGCTTTCTCGCCCAGCCGACTGATGAATCGGTTGATGGACGCCAAGCAGTCGGTGAACTTTTGCACATCCAGCAGTCGGCTGGGTACCTCCATTCTCTCAATGGCCTTGATCTTTACAGGGTTGCATTCTATGCCGCGTTCAGAGACCAGGAAGCCAAGGAGCTGGCCGGCTGGTACTCCGAAGACACACTTCTCGGGATTGAGCTTGATCTGGAATCAGCGCAGGTTCTCAAAGGTCTCCTTGAGGTCTTCCAGTAGTGTTCCATGCTTTTCCGTCTTCACCACCACGTCGTCCACGTAGACGTGGGCATTCCTGCCGAGCTGCTTGAGGAGGCACTTCTGCATGCAACGCTGAAAGGTGGCGCCGGCATTCCTTAAGCCGAACGTCATGGTGAGGTAGCAGAAGGCTCCAAACGGCGTGATGATGGCGGTCTTCAGTCTGTCAGCCGGGTTCATCTTGATCTGGTGATATCCTGAGTATGCATCCAAAAAACTCAATAGCTCGCATCCGGCTGTGGAGTCTATCACCTGATCGATTCTTGGTAGAGCAAACGGGTCCTTGGGGCAGACCTTGTTGAGGCTCGTGTAGTCAATACACATTCGCCACTGCTTGTTCTTCTTCAGTACCAGGACCGGATTTGCTAGCCATTCTGGAAAGAACACTTCCATAATGAAGCCGGTTGCTAGGAGTCGGGCTATCTCTTCTATGAAAACTCTTCTGTTCTCTTCTGATAGGCGGCGCAGGGGCTGCCTGACCGGCTTTGCATCAGATCGGACATGTAACTTGTGCTCGGCGAATTCCGTCGGTACACCTGGCATGTCTTTGGGGGACCATGCGAAGATGTCCCGATTCTCACGGAGGAAATTGACGAGCTCGCCTTCCTATTTGCTGTCGAGGTTTGCACCTACGACAGCATACCTCTCTGGGTGCTCCGGATCCAAGGGTATCTTCTTTGTCTCTTTGGCCGGTTTGAACGAACCTTCAGCCTCCGACTCCTTCGGGTTGGGCGATACCTCTGGCTGCTTGCCGGCCATCGCCACAACTCGCTCAAGGAGCCGCTTCTCGGCCGCGATTACCAGGGACTCGGCCAGCCGACTGCTCTCAGCCGCGCAGGCAGACGACTTCCGGTAGTCGCCGGCCACAGTTAGAATTCCCCTGGAACTGGGCATCTTCATCTTGAGGTAGGCGTAGTGGGGGACCGCCATGAACTTGGCCAAGGCGGGTCGGCCGAGTAGCGCATGGTATGGGCTCTCGAGGTCCACCACCTCAAACCAAACAGACTCTCGGCAGAAGTGATCTTTGTCTCCAAAGAGGACGTCCATCAGGATCTTGCCGATTGGTGAGCAGGAAAGCCCAGGAACAATGCCGTGGAACACAGTCCGGCTGTTCTGAAGCTGTCTTTGATTGATTCCTAACTTCTCCATGGTGTCCTTGTACAGGATATTGATGTTGCTGCCTCCGTCTATCAGAACCCGCGAGAAACGTGCGGCTCGTCTATCCATAGCAAAGGTGGCCTCCAAGACCAAGGCATAGGAGCCCAGACTTGGCATCACCTCTGGGTGGTCAGCCCTGCTCCAGATGATGGGCTTCTCGGACCAGTGCATGAACTCTGGCGTCTCTGATGCTACCGCATTCACCTCTTGTCGCTGCAGCCACCTGCTGCGTCGATCATCAGCCATACTGGCAAACACCATGTAGGCTCCATGTTCTTTAGGGTATTCGTCTTGTACTGTGCCGACTGGCCTGACAGCTGGCTGCTGGGGCGGAGGCGGAGGCGGCTGCCCAGCAGGCGGGGTAGGCAGGAGGCCGTCTCCCTTGGCGATCCTGGTGAGCCAGTGGCACTTCCGGGTGGTGTGATTCGACGGCTTCGCGCCGCTATGGAACTTGCAAGGTCCATCCAGAGTCTGCTCGTAGGAGAAGGTCGGCAACCAGTTTGGCTTGCCGCCTTTCTGTCGCTTGGGCGGAGGCTGCCCATCCGGCTGCTGGGCTTTAACGGTCGCGACCTGCCGGCTGCGGGGCCTTGCGCTTGTGGTCGCCCTGCTGTTGTCACCGGTTGGCGTCTCCCGCCGGAGTTCTTGGAGCTTGAGGGGCCACTTTGCCAGTTGTGCTGATTTGAATCTCCGCCTTCATGGAGGAGTCGGCCGTGGCGTACTTGTCCGCTATGATCAGCAGCTCATCGAGGGTTTCTGGCTCATCACAGAGGAGCTTGTGCTTGAGGAGGGTGCCTTCTCTACACCCGGCTGTGAAGTACTCGATGGCCTGCACCTCGTGCACGCCCTCGTAGGAGTTCCGAAGCTCGGCCCAACGCGTGAGGTAATCGCGAGTCGACTCGTCGGGGCCTTGCACGCACAAGGAGAGCTGACGAGGCTTGGGAGGACGCTTGTACGTGCTGGTAAAGTTGCGGACGAACGCTTCGATGAAGTCGACCCAGCTGTTGATGTTGCGGGGCTTCAGGCTGTTCAGCCATGTCCGGGCCGTGCCCTGGAGCATGAGCGGAACATACTTTACGGCGACACGCTTGTTGCCATTTGCTATGCTGACAGGCGTGGAGTAGTCGACTAGCCAGTCTTCCGGCTTCATGGAGCCGGTATACTTGGGCGTGTCTCTTGGGAGCATGAACCCTCTGGGAAAGGGCTCGTCTCGAATGCAGGGCCCGAAACAAGGCGGACCCAACTCGTTTTCTTCTTCCAGCGCTAGGGATCGGTGAAGTCGGTCGATCCGGTGGCGGGCGTCGTTCTCTCCAACTCCCTCTCGGCGGCCAAGGCGGTTGCCGAGAGTCAGATGGTCAACAGGTGGCGGGAAGACTCGCCTCTCCTTGCGAGGAGGGGGAGGCGGACAGTCGTCCCGTCGTTCCACTGCTCTCGGGCGGCCGTCTCGGTCTCGCTCTATGGTAATGCGAGTCCGACTGTGGCTGACAGCCGGATCCTTGTCTCTTCTTCCTCGGGCGCCGCCAGTCGGCGTCTGAGACGTCGCGCCCTGATCTCGGCGAAGGTCGTCGTTTTGCCGCTGCGGCGCCTCCGTGCGGCAGCCGGCCTCGTTCTGCGCGGCAGCCACATCGAGGAGCCGCTGGACTCGCTCCATCATCAGGCGGCGTTCTTCGCCCTCGAAATTGTCCAGCTCGTCCGCCGCTGCCTGGGCGGCTCATATGTTCTCCACTGGTGTAGCGTACACAGGGCGGCTTGCCCCAAATAGGTTGGCGATGGCTACGCCACGCTGCTGGACCGCACCAAGGCGGCTGGGCCCCGCCAGGGCCGGCGAGCCGCCGACGGCGCGATCCATCTCCCGCTGGTAGGCTTCTGACAAGCGTCTCATGCTAGCCAGCTTCTTCGCGCCTTCAGCGAGCTGAAGGCGGCGCTCCTCCAACGTCTCTGCGTCAGCGTCTTCCGGAATGGGCGCAGTTAGGTCTTGTAGCGCCGCGCCGAGTGAGTCTGCACTCCTCCACCGGGGAGCTCGTCATGACTGATGACGAGCACCTCGGTGACGGTGCTTCCGTCGCTCTCCGCGCAAGGGAGAGGTTCGTCGTAGACCACCCCATTAGTGGGGAACGCGTCGAGCGACGCGGTGTCGGAGGCGACCATCATCGGGTCGGTGGAGCCTACAGACTCCAAGTCTACGGCAGGCTCGCCGAAAACGTGGAGTTGATCGAGGAGGCCCGCGAGGAGGCTCTCAGAGCCGCCCGTGCCTGCGTTGGATGCAGGTTCGTCGGAGAGGCGAACCTCGCCGACAAGTTCGGCCAGGCAGCTGGCTGCGCAGGCGATCTCAACGCCGCGCAGCGCGTCGGTGCAAACTCCGTCTGGCATGCCTGGCTGGCTGCGCTCGCCAGGGAGGAAAAGGGTTCCCATCCAGAACAGGTCTCCGGACGGCGGTGCACCAGGGCCCAAGGTGGGCGCCAAATGTCGGGGGTTAGGTGCGACATATGCCAAAGGATGGCTTATCATGGTGGGGGCGAGTAGAACGTCGCCGGTGCCTGGAAACGGGATGAGGCGAAGACATGCACGCCGGTGAATCTTACCCAGCTTCAGGGCTCTCCGGGGAGATAATACCCCTACTGCTGCTCTGCGGGGTCTCCGCATGATCACTATGGCAAAGTGCTTACACGATTGCTCCTTGAGCTGTTTCTTGGAGGTAGGAGAGGGCAAGGCTAGCTCTCTCCCTCCTATATGATCTGGTCTAGAACTAATGGATTCCAACCCTTTGCATGGGTGCCCTGGGGGTTTATATAGGCCTACCCCCCAGGGGTACAATAGTAATCCGGCTGGACACGGGCCCAGCCGTCAGCGCCTCTGGCCTCCATCTTTCCCGCCGACTGCTGGGGCCCGCCGACTGGTGGGCCCCACCGACTGGCCTGGTATGGAGCCGACAGGCCGCGTCCGCCGCGGGCGGGTCTTGCCGGCTGCTGATTACTGTAGCCGTGCTTCTGATGACGCGGGCTTGATCATGGGGTCATGGCAACAGCCCCGCCACCTGGCGGGCGATCACTATTGCCACTCTCCATCACATCTTTATTAATGGCGCGTGGGCCCCGGGGGAGGGCTCGGCCGACTCCCCGGGGCCGGCTCCCGACGGGTCCGACTGGTGGTCCTCTTGCCGTCTCCTGGGGTCTCACTGACTGGCGGGACCCGCTGCCTCTGGGCCGTACAGACAAGCCATCATGGGTGCAGGATTCGGTCCTGCGGTGCTGATGTCAGGGTCGGCATGGCAACAGTGCCACGCCGCACGGAGATCTTCCGGGCTACGGCGTGCTGTGGCCATGTCTGCCCTTGGTAAGGGGCAGGAGTGGGCTTCACTGTAGCCACTCCCCTACCCCGTCCCACTTGATGAGGTCATGGGGTTTGTTGGAGTCGCATGCCGACTCCCCAAAGCCGGCTTCTCTGGAAGTCGCCAGTCAGGAGTCGGCTTTCCCTGAAGTCGTCCCTGGGACTCCACCGTGAGTGGTCAATCGGCCATCTTGCCGTCGACTTCTCGAAGGCGGCTCATCGTCCTGGGGTCTTGAGGGGCGCAGCCTGCCCCGATGTCTTGAAAGGTTCTGGGGCTCGGGTTGGCCTACCCGTGGCCCATTACTCCGACATGTACCTTGCCCTAAGTTTGGCAAGGGAGTACAATAGTGATCCAGGACTAGGTCACTAGACGGCGGTCAAAATTATCCTTAGTTACCTTAAAGAGGAGTAAGGAAATGTTTCTCGGTTATGGAGGTGATACAGAGTTTGTCGTAAAGAGTTACGTCAATGCAAACTTTGACACTAATCTAGATGGCTCTAGGTCTCAATCTAGATATGTATTGAATGTGGGAGAAATTAGCTAGATTAGCTCCATGTAGACCATTGTAGACATAGAAATTTGCAAAATACATACGAATCTGAATGTGGCAGATCCATTGACTAAACTTCTCTCGCAAGCAAAATATGATCACACCTCAATACTCTTTGGGTGTTAATCACATAGCGATGTGAACCAGATTATGGACTCTAGTAAACCCTTTGGGTGTTGGTCACATGGCAATGTGAACTATGGGTGTTAATCACATAAATATGTGAACTATTGGTGTTAAATCACATGGCGATGTGAACTAGATTATTGACTCTAGTGCAAGTGGGAGACTGAAGGAAATATGCCCTAGAGACAATAATAAAGTTGTTATTTTATATTTCCTTCTATCATGATAAATGTTTATTATTCATGCTAGAATTGTATTAACCGAAACTTTATACATGTGTGGATACATAGACAAAACACCGTGTCCGTAGTAAGCCTCTACTAGACTAGCTCGTTAATCAAAGATTGTTAAGTTTCCTAACCATAGACATGTGTTGTAATTTGATGAACGGGATCACATCGTTAGGAGAATGATGTGATGGACAAGACCCATCCGTTAGCTTAGCATAATGATAATTCAGTTTTATTGCTATGCTTTCTTCATGTCAAATACATATTTCTTCAACTATGAGATTATGCAACTCCCGGATACCGGAGGAATGCCTTGTGTGCTATCAAACATCACAACGTAACTGGTTGATTATAAAGATGCTCTACAGGTATCTCTGAAGGTGTTTGTTGGGTTGGCATAGATCGAGATTAGGATTTGTCACTCCGAGTACCGGAGAGGTATCTCTGGGCCCTCTCGGTAATGCACGTCATAAGAAGCCTTGCAAGCAAAGTGACTAATGAGTTAGTTACAAGATGATGTATTACGGAACGAGTAAAGAGACTTTCCAGTAATGAGATTGAACTAGGTATGTGGATACCGACGATCGAATCTCGGGCAAGTAACATACCGATGATAAAGGGAATAATGTATGTTGTCATAACGGTTCGACCGATAAAGATGTTCGTAGAATATGTAGGAGCCAATATGAGCATCCAGGTTCCGCTATTGGTTATTGACCGGAGAGGTTTCTCGGTCATGTCTACATAGTTCTCGAACCCGTAGGGTCCGCACGCTTAACGTTCGATGATGATTTAGTATTATATGAATTATGTGATATGGTGAACGAATGATGTTCGATGTTCCGGATGAGATCACGAACATGATGAGGAGTCTTGAAATGGTGGAGTGGTAAAGATTGATACATAGGATGATAGTATTCGGACACCGTAAGTGTTCCAGATAGTATCGAGTATTTATCGAAGTACCAGGTGTTGAGGCATATCTCTCTCGATGTAGTTTTGGTGATTGATGACAACGTGTTTGCGGACTAATCGTGTGCTTTGAGCATTTCAGAGATTCATCCTTGGCACGAGACGATTTACTCCCCTCGGAGTGTCATTCAAGACGGTGTAGCTCTTTCGTTTCTTTTTCGGTGGACTAGTTGCGTAGAGGGCACCATACTATCAAGAAGGGGTCCGCTTTGGTATTGCTTGGGTGGAATCAACATGTACACATCCGCTTCTCACCCTCCGAGCCGTTCCGCTTCTATGGAGAGATCTTCTCTCTTCTTGTGGGCTTTGTCTGGTACCCAGCGGTAGTACCGCGGTACCCAGCGGTAGTACCGCTTAGGGGTCACAAGCGGCAGTACCGCTCCGCAACGGTAGTACCGCTGGTGACTCCCCAGCAGTACTACCGCTAGCTTGCCAGGTCCCTACCGCACCGATTCGAGGGGTCTTTTTCTATGTCGGATTGTGCGGTACCTCGATGCGGCAGTAGTGCGGCAGTACCGCCCATTAGCGGCAGTACCGCCCTTCCACCGCGGCAGTACCGCCCGGTTCCCTCTTTCCCCTTACCCTTCTTTCTGCGCGGCAGTACCGCCGAAGGGAGCAGTAGTACCGCTTAACCCAGCGTTAGTACCGCCCTCTGCGGGGCTGTTTGAGGGGGGTAACGGTTGGATTGTTCCCCCCACTATGTAAGGAGGTCTTCTTCCCCAAAGTTGATCTACCTCTTCCCCCTCAAGCTCCATTAATGCTCCAAGCTCCATTTTCGCCTGATCTATCTCTCTAGCCAATCAAACTTGTTGATTTGCTCGGGAGTGGTTGAGAAGGCCCTGATCTACACTTCCACCAAGAGATTTTTGATTCCCCCACCTATCCCTAGCGGATCTTGTTACTCTTGGGTGTTTGAGCACCCTAGACGGTTGAGGTCACCACGGAGCCATAGTCCATTGTGGTGAAGCTTCGTGGTATTGTTGGGAGCCTCCGATTAAGTTGTGGAGATTGCCCCAACCTTGTTTGTAAAGGTCCGGTTGCCGCCTCCAAGGGCACCAATAGTGGAATCACAGCATGTCGCATTGTTTGAGGGCGTGAGGAGAATACGGTGGCCCTAGTGGCTTCTTGGGGAGCATTGTGCCTCCACACCGCTCTAACGGAGACGTACTTCCCCTCAAAAGGAAGGAAGTTCGGTAACACATCCTCGTCTTCACCGGATCCACTCTTGGTTATCTCTTACCTTTACTTGTGCAAGATCATTAGTGTTACTTCTCTTGCTTGCGTGTTTGTTCGTTGTTGTTCCATCATATAGGTTGCTCACCTAGTTGCATATATAGACAACCTACTTTGATGCAAAGTTTAATTTGGTAAAGAAAAGTAAAAAATTGTTAGTTGCCTATTCACCCCCCCCCCTCTAGTCAACTATATCGATCCTTTCAATTGGTATCAGAGCCTCATCTCTTTACTAAGGACTTTGTCGTCTGAAGAGTATGGTTGATACCGTAGACGGTGTGGAGGAACACTCCGGTGTGAATCCGATCTCGTCTACGGGCGATGGGGGAACCTCGGTCTCTCGTGAGGAGTTCAATGTGGCCTTGGAGACATTGAAAACCTCCATGACGACCGAGGTTGAAAGCATGTTTACTAAATTCATTGAAGGGCTTAAACTATCCACCGTACCGTTGAAAGTGGGTGATCCCACTGACAAGGTGACGGATGCTATCTCCGACAAGGGGGAAGCTAGTAGTGAAAAGGCTCCTTCTTCTAGTGGTAAAAATTGCACCGGCATCTTTGCTCATGTGGAACCACCACTTGTTTATGGTGGACCGATTCCTTCCACTCATTTGAATCATGTCGGTCCTCCCCCTAAGATTGTGAAAAATGAGGACTTTGATTCTTGGGTTTGTCGCTTTAAGTGTCATTTAAATCATGTGAACACTAATCTTTGGAGAATCATTGAAGAAGGTTTCCATCCGCATGATCCAAGCAACTTCACTCCTCGAGAAGCCGCGGATAATCAATTCAATGAGAACGCTCTCTTTATCATTCAAGATGCAATTCCACCCAAAGATCTACCTCACCTTCGGCCCTTGGCCTTGGCCAAAGATGCATGGCTTTGTGTTGTATCTCTCTACCGGGGAAGCGCAAGCATTCAACGCTCCAACTATGAAGTAGTGCAAGATGAAGCCGATGAGTTTGCAATGAAATAAGATGAAGAACCTCGTGAGCTTTATCGGAGAGTAACAAAACTCGCGGTCTCACTCCGAGATCACGGGAGCAAGGACACGGATAACAATTGGATCAAGCGCAAATTCCTCAAGGCAATGATGCCTTACCACAAGGCCATGTCCTCCGTCATTCGTCAAAGGCCAGACTTCCACACTTTGACCTCAAGTGAAGTGTTGGATGAGTTTGTGGCTATGAACATCTTGGACAAGACCGCCGACAATGCGGTGCTTCGTTCTCAAAGGGCAAAGAAGCCCAACCTTGCATTGAAGGCCAAGGTTTGCGTTGAAGAAGAAGAAGAGGAAGAAGAGGAAAGCAACCCCAAAGATACAAAGTATGCCTATCATGAACACATGGCACTTGCTTCAATGCAATTTTGGAGTAAGAAAAACTCAAGGCCAAACTTCAACAAGAACAACTCAAGTGGCACGAAGAGCAAGCAACGTGTAAGGACTTGCTACAATTGTGGCAATGTGAGTCATTTTGTTGTGGAGTGCCTGTATGAGAAGAGGGAAGACAATGGTGGCAAGCTCATTCGAAAGGACAAAGCCAAGTCTTTCCCCAACAAGAGCAACTTCATCAACAAAACCCCTCACAAGGCATTGGTGGTTCAAGAGGAGTACCATGACGATGATGATGAAGATGGTGAGTCGGTTGCCATGGCCTCCGTTGCCATTGCAAAAACTCCACGACTATCTCTCTTCGACTCACCCAATGAGAACATCACCGCCAAGTGCCTCATGGCTAAAGCCACCAACAAGGTAACTCCCAACATCAAAACTACCATCATTAATAATCCTTCCTTGACAGATTACATTGATGAATGTGAGGGATCTAATGTGGAGGAAAATGAGTTTGAGTCCTTTATGGGTAAACTCAAGGGTAAATCCAAGAAGCATTTTGTTGCTCTCTTGGAACAACTTGGTGAAGCCAATGACGTGATCGAGTCTCATGAAGATACCATCTCCAAGATGGAGGGGCATAGTCGTGACTATGCCGATGAGATTTCGGATCTTTCCAATGCTCTTGAGGAAGAGCTTGGTCTTCGTTTGGCTCTTGAGGAGTCACACAACGATGATCATGTTGAGTTAAAGAAAGATTTTGATCATGCTCTCATGGTTTCTCGTGTGCTAAACTCCGAGAAGACCAAACTTGGGGTTGATCTTGCTAGACTCAAAGAGTTTGATCTACTTGACAAGGCTCACAAGGTCTTGAAGGGTGCTCATGCTAGCCTCAAAGAGTCTCATGATCAACTCCAAGTAAAGCTAACCAAGGAGAAAGCCACCTTTCCTCGTATGATGTTAATTGATAATGCAAATGCTACTAACCCGTGTTGTGAGCATGTGCATCTTGTTGAGGAGAACGCTAAGCTAAAGGTGCAACTTGAGAAAGGTCTTGTGTCTTGCATACAAGGCGAGAAGAGCCTCAACGACCTCTTGACCAACCAAAAGGGAGTTGTGGCCAAGGAAGGGGTTGGGTACGTGTCCAAGTCCAAGAACGAGAAGAAGAATGACAAGGCCAAACTGAAGGAAATATGCCCTAGAGGCAATAATAATGTTATTATTTTATTTCCTTATATCATGATAAATGTTTATTATTCATGCTAGAATTGTATTATCCGGAAACATAATACTTGTGTGAATACATAGACAAACCAAACGTCACTAGTATGCCTCTACTTGACTAGCTCGTTAATCGAAGATGGTTATGTTTCCTAACCATAGACATGTGTTGTCATTTGATTAATGGGATCACATCATTAGGAGAATGATGTGATTGACATGACCCATTCCATTAGCTTAGCACCCGATCGTTTAGTATGTTGCTATTGCTTTCTTCATGACTTATACATGTTCCTATGACTATGAGATTATGCAACTCCCGTTTACCGGAGGAACACTTTGTGTGCTATCAAACGTCACAACGTAACTGGGTGATTATAAAGGAGCTCTATAGGTGTCTCCAAAGGTAAATGTTGGGTTGGCGTATTTCGAGATTAGGATTTGTCACTCCGAGTGTCGGAGAGGTATCTCTGGGCCCTCTCGGTGATGCACATCACATAAGCCTTGCAAGCATTACAACTAATGAGTTAGTTGCAAGATGATGTATTACGAAACGAGTAAAGAGACTTGCCGGTAACGAGATTGAACTAGGTATTGAGATACCGACGATCGAATCTCGGGCAAGTAACATACCGATGACAAAGGGAACAACGTATGTTGTTATGCGGTCTGACCGATAAAGATCTTCGTAGAATATGTAGGAGCCAATATGAGCATCCAGGTTCCGCTATTGGTTATTGACCGGAGACGTGTCTCGGTCATGTCTACATTGTTCTCGAACCCGTAGGGTCCGCACGCTTAAGGTTTCGATGACAGTTATATTATGAGTTTATGCATTTTGATGTACCGAAGTTTGTTCGGAGTCCCGGATGTGATCACGGACATGACGAGGAGTCTCGAAATGGTCGAGAAATAAAGATTGATATATTGGAAGCCTATATTTGGATATCGGAAGTGTTCCGGGTGAAATCGGGATTTTACCGGAGTACCGGGAGGTTACCGGAACCCCCCGGGAGGTATATGGGCCTTAGTGGGCTTTAGTGGAAGAGAGGAGAGGTGGCCAGGGCTGGGCCGCGCGCCCCTCCCCCCTTAGTCCGAATAGGACAAGGAGAAGGGGGTGGCACCCCCCCTTCCTTCTCTCTCTCCTCTTTCCCCCTCCCGAATCCTATTCCAACTAGGAAAAGGGGGGAATCCTACTCCCGGTGGGAGTAGGACTCCTCCTGGCGCGCCCTCCTCCTGGCCGGCCGCACCTCTTCTTGCTCCTTTATATACGGGGGCAGGGGGCACCCCTAGACACACAATTTGATCCACGTGATCATATTCTTAGCCGTGTGCGGTGCCCCCTTCCACCCTAATCCTCAATAATATTGTCGCGGTGTTTAGGCGAAGCCCTATGACGGTAGAACATCAAGATCGTCACCACGCCGTCGTGCTGACGAAACTCTTCCCCGACACTTTGCTGGATCGGAGTCCGGGGATCGTCATCGAGCTGAACGTGTGCTAGAACTCGGAGGTGTCGTTGTTTCGGTGCTTGATCGGTCGGGCCGTGAAGACGTACGACTACATCAACCGCGTTGTGCTAACGCTTCCGCTATCGGTCTACAAGGGTACGTAGATCACACTCTCCCCTCTCGTTGCTATGCATCACCATGATCTTGCGTGTGCGTAGGAAATTTTTTGAAATTACTATGTTCCCCAACAGTGGCATCCGAGCCTAGGTTTTATGTGTTGATATTATATGCACGAGTAGAACACAAGTGAGTTGTGGGCGATATAAGTCATACTGCTTACCAGCATGTCATACTTTGGTTCGGCGGTATTGTTGGACGAAGCGGCCCGGACCGACATTACGCGTACGCTTACGCGAGACCGGTTCTCCCGATGTGCTTTGCACAAAGGTGGCTAGCGGGTGACAGTTTCTCCAACTTTAGTTGAACCGAGTGTGGCTACGCCCGGTCCTTGCGAAGGTTAAAACAACACCAACTTGACAAACTATCCTTGTGGTTAAGTAGAGGACGCCTAACTTGTTTTTGCAGGGCATGTTGTGATGTGATATGGTCAAGACATGATGCTAAATTTTATTGTATGAGATGATCATGTTTTGTAACCGAGTTATCGGCAACTGGCAGGAGCCATATGGTTGTCGCTTTATTGTATGCAATGCAATCACACTGTAATGCTTTACTTTATCACTAAGTAGAGGACGCCTAACTTGTTTTTGCAGGGCATGTTGTGATGTGATATGGTCAAGACATGATGCTAAATTTTATTGTATGAGATGATAATGTTTTGTAACCGAGTTATCGGCAACTGGCAGGAGCCATATGGTTGTCGCTTTATTGTATGCAATGCAATCACACTGTAATGCTTTACTTTATCACTAAGCGGTAGCGATAGTCGTGCAAGCATAAGATTGGCGAGACGACAATGATGCTACGATGGAGATCAAGGTGTCGCGCCGATGACGATGGTGATCACGACGGTGCTTCGAAGATGGAGATCACAAGCACAAGATGATGATGGCCATATCATATCACTTATATTGATTGCATGTGATGTTTATCTTTTATGCATCTTATCTTTCTTTGATTGACGGTAGCATTATAAGATGATCTCTCACTAATTATCAAGAAGTGTTCTCCCTGAGTATGCACCGTTGCGAAAGTTCTTCGTGCTAAGACACCACGTGATGATCGGGTGTGATAGGCTCTACGTTCAAATACAACGGGTGCAAAACAGTTGCACACGCAGAATACTCAGGTTATACTTGACGAGCCAAGCATATACAGATATGGCCTCGGAACACGGAGACCGAAAGGTCGAGCGTGAATCATATAGTAGATATGATCAACATAGTGATGTTCACCAATGAAATTACTCCATCTCACGTGATGATCGGACATGGTTTAGTTGATTTGGATCACGTGATCAGTTAGAGGATTAGAGGGATGTCTATCTAAGTGGGAGTTCTTAAGTAATATGATTAATTGAACTTAAATTTATCATGAACTTAGTCCTGGTAGTATTTTGCAAATTATGTTGTAGATCAATAGCTCGCGTTGTTGCTTCCCTGTGTTTATTTTGATATGTTCCTAGAGAAAATTGTGTTGAAAGATATTAGTAGCAATGATGCGGATTGGATCCGTGATCTGAGGTTTATCCTCATTGCTGCACAGAAGAATTATGTCCTTGATGCACCGCTAGGTGACAGACCTATTGCAGGAGCAAATGCAGACGTTATGAACGTTTGGCTAGCTCAATATTATGACTACTTGATAGTTTAGTGCACCATGCTTAATGGCTTAGAATCGGGACTTCAAAAACGTTTTGAACGTCATGGACCATATGAGATGTTACAGGAGTTGAAGTTAATATTTCAAGCAAAAACCCGAGTTGAGAGATATGAAGTCTCCAACAAGTTCTATAGCTAAAAGATGGAGGAGAATCGCTCAACTAGTGAGCATGTGCTCAGATTGTCTGGGTACTACAATCACTTGAATCAAGTGGGAGTTAATCTTCCAGATAAAATAGTGATTGACAGAATTCTCTAGTCACCATCACCAAGTTAGTAGAACTTCGTGATGAACTATGATATGCAAGGGATAACGGAAACGATTCCCAAGCTCTTCGTAATGCTGAAATCGACGAAGGTAGAAATCAAGAAAAACATCAAGTGTTGATGGTTGACAAGACCACTAGTTTCAAGAAAAGGGCAAAGGGAAGAAAGGGAACTTCAAGAAGAACGGCAAGCGAGTTGCTGCTCAAGTGAAGAAGCCCAAGTCTGGACCTAAGCCTGAGACTAAGTGCTTCTACTACAAAGGAACTGGTCACTGGAAGCGGAACTACCCCAAGTATTTGGCGGATAAGAAGGATGGCAAAGTGAACAAAGGTATATTTGATATACAGATTATTGATGTGTATTTTACTAGTGTTCATAGCAACCCCTCGGTATTTGATACTGGTTCAGTTGCTAAGAGTAGTAACTCAAAACGGGAGTTGCAGAATGAACAGATACTAGTTAAGGGTGAAGTGACGATGTATGTTGGAAGTAGTTCCAAGATTGATATGATCATCATCGCACACTCCCTATACTTTCGGGATTAGTGTTGAACCTAAATAAGTGTTATTTGGTGTTTGTGTTGAGCATGAATATGATTTGATCATGTTTATTGCAATACGGTTATTCATTTAAGTTAGAGAATAATTGTTGTTCTGTTTACATGAATAAAACCTTATATGGTTGCACACCCAATGAAAATGGTTCGTTGGATCTCGATCGTAGTGATACACATATTCATAATATTGAAGATAAAAGATGCAAAGTTAATAATGATAGAGCAACTTATTTGTGGCACTGCCGTTTAGGTCATATTGGTGTAAAGCGCATGAAGAAACTCCATGCTGATGAGATTTTGGAATCACTTGATGCTTGCGAACCATGCCTTATGGGCAAGATGACTAAGACTCCGTTCTCCGGAACAATGGAGCGAGCAACTGACTTATTGGAAATAATACATACTGATGTATGTGATTCGATGAGTATTGAGGCTCGCAGCGGGTATCGTTATTTTCTGACCTTCACAGATGATTTGAGCAGATATGGGTATATCTACTTGATGAAACATAAGTCTGAAACATTTGAACAGTTCAAAGAATTTCAGAGTGAAGTGGAAAATCATCGTGACAAGAAAATAGGTTTCCACGATCTGATCACGGAGACGAATATTTGAGTTTGGTCTTCAATTAAAACAATGTGGAATAGTTTCACAAATTCATGCCACCTGGAACACCACAGCATAATGGTGTGTCCGAACGTCATAACTGTACTTTATTGAATATAGTACAATCTATGATGTCTCTTACCGATTTACCACTATCGTTTTGGGGTTATGCATTAGAGACAACTGCATTCACATTAAAAGGGCAACATCTAAATCCGTTGAGACGACACCATATGAACTATGGTTTGGGAAGAAACCAAAGTTGTCGTTTCTTAAAGTTTGGGGTTGTGATGCTTATGTGAAAAAGTTTCATCCTGATAAGCTCAAACCCAAATCGGAGAAATGTGTCTTCATAGGATACCCAAAGGAGACAATTGGGTACACCTTCTATCACAGATTCGAAGGCAAGACATTCGTTGCCAAGAATGGATCCTTTGTAGAGAAGGAGTTTCTCTCGAAAGAAGTGAGTGGGAGGAAAGTAGAACTTGATGAGGTAACTGTACCTGCTCCCTTATTGGAAAGTAGTTCATCACAGAAATCTGTTCCTGTGACTACTACACCAATTAGTGAGGAAGCTAATGATGATGATCATGTAACTTCAGATCAAGTTACTACCGAACCTCGTAGGTAAACCAGAGTGAGATCCGCACCAGAGTGGTACGGTAATCCTGTCCTGGAGGTCATGTTACTTGACCATGACGAACCTATGAACTATGAGGAAGCGATGATGAGCCCAGATTCCGCGAAATGGCTTGAGGCCATGAAATCTGAGATGGGATCCATGTATGAGAACAAAGTGTGGACTTTGGTGGACTTGCTCGATGATCGGCAAGCCATTAAGAATAAATGGATCTTCAAGAGGAAGATGGACGCTGATAGTAGTGTCACTATCTACAAAAGCTAGAATTGTCGCAAAAAGGTTTTTGACAAGATCAAGGTGTTGACTACGATGAGAGTTTCTCACTCGTATCTAAGCTTAAGTCTGTCCGAATCATGTTAGCAATTGCCGCATTTTATGAAATCTGGCAAGTGGATAAACAAAACTGCATTCCTTAATAGATTTATTAAAGAAGAGTTGTATATGATGCAACAAGAAAGTTTTGTCAATCCTAAAGGTGCTAACAAAATATGCAAGCTCCAGCGATCCATCTTTGGACTGGTGCAAGCATCTCGGAATTGGAATATATGCTTTGATAAGTTGATCAAAGCATATAGTTTTATACAGACTTGCAGTGAAGCTTGTATTTACAAGAAAGTGAGTGGGAGCACTACAGCATTTCTGATAAGTATATGTGAATAACATATTGTTGATCGGAGATAATGTAGAATTATTCTGCAAAGCATAAAGGAGTGTTTGAAAGGAATTTTTCAAAGAAAGACCTCGGTGAAGCTGCTTACACATTGAGCATCAAGATCTATAGAGATAGATCAAGACGCTTGATAAGTTTTTTCAATGAGTACATACCTTGACAAGATTTTGAAGTAGTTCAAGATGGAACAGTCAAAGAAAGAGTTCTTGCCTATGTAACAAGGTGTGAAATTGAGTAAGACTCAAAGCCTGACCACGGCAGAAGATAGAAGGAGAATGAAAGTCATTCCCTATGCCTCAATCATAGGTTCTATAAAGTATGCCATGCTGTGTACCTATTGTATACCCTACACTATTTTTGGCAAGGGAGTACAATAGTGATCTAGGAGTAGATCACTGGACAACGGTCAAAATTATCCTTAGTGGAATAAGGAAATATTTCTCAATTATGGTGGTGACAAAAGGTTCGTCGTAAAGAGTTACGTCGATGCAAGCTTTGACACTGATCTGGATGACTCTAAGTCTCGATCTAGATACATATTGAAAGTGGGAGCAATTAGCTAGAGTAGCTCCGTGCAGAGCATTGTTGACATAGATATTTGCAAAATACTTACGGATCTGAATATAACAGACCCGTTGACTAAAATTGTCTCACAAGCAAAACATGATCACACCTTAGTACTCTTTGGGTGTTAATCACATAGCAATGTGAACTAGATTACTGACTCTAGTAAACCCTTTGGGTGTTGGTCACATATCAATGTGAACTATGGGTGTTAACCACATAAAGATGTGAACTATTGATGTTAGATCACATGGCGATGTGAACTAGATTATTGACTCTAGTGCAAGTGGGAGACTGAAGGAAATATGCCCTAGAGGCAATAATAATGTTATTATTTTATTTACTTATATCATGATAAATGTTTATTATTCATGCTAGAATTGTATTATCCGGAAACATAATACTTGTGTGAATACATAGACAAACCAAACGTCACTAGTATGCCTCTACTTGACTAGCTCGTTAATCGAAGATGGTTATGTTTCCTAACCATAGACATGTGTTGTCATTTGATTAATGGGATCACATCATTAGGAGAATGATGTGATTGACATGACCCATTCCATTAGCTTAGCACCCGATCGTTTAGTATGTTGCTATTGCTTTCTTCATGAATTATACATGTTCCTATGACTATGAGATTATGCAACTCCCGTTTACCGGAGGAACACTTTGTGTGCTATCAAACGTCACAACATAACTGGGTGATTATAAAGGAGCTCTACAGGTGTCTCCAAAGGTAAATGTTGGGTTGGCGTATTTCGAGATTAGGATTTGTCACTCCGAGTGTCAGAGAGGTATCTCTGGGCCCTCTCGGTGATGCACATCACATAAGCCTTGCAAGCATTACAACTAATGAGTTAGTTGCAAGATGATGTATTACGAAACGAGTAAAGAGACTTGCCGGTAACGAGATTGAACTAGGTATTGAGATACCGACGATCGAATCTCGGGCAAGTAACATACCGATGACAAAGGGAACAACGTATGTTGTTATGCGGTCTGACCGATAAAGATCTTCGTAGAATATGTAGGAGCCAATATGAGCATCCAGGTTCCGCTATTGGTTATTGACCGGAGACGTGTCTCGGTCATGTCTACATTGTTCTCGAACCCGTTGGGTCCGCACGCTTAAGGTTTCGATGACAGTTATATTATGAGTTTATGCATTTTGATGTACCGAAGTTTGTTCGGAGTCTCGGATGTGATCACGGACATGACGAGGAGTCTCGAAATGGTCGAGACATAAAGATTGATATATTGGAAGCCTATATTTGGATATCGGAAGTGTTCCGGGTGAAATCGGGATTTTACCGGAGTACCGGGAGGTTACCGGAACCCCCCGGGAGGTATATGGGCCTTAGTGGGCTTTAGTGGAAGAGAGGAGAGGTGGCCAGGGCTGGGCCGCGCGCCCCTCCCCCCTTAGTCCTAATAGGACAAGGAGAAGGGGCGGCGCCCCCCTTCCTTCTCTCTCTCCTCTTTCCCCCTCCCGAATCCTATTCCAACTAGGAAAAGGGGGGAATCCTACTCCCGGTGGGAGTAGGACTCCTCCTGGCGCGCCCTCCTCCTGGCCGGCCGCACCTCCCCTTGCTCCTTTATATACGGGGGCAGGGGCACCCCTAGACACACAAGTTGATCCACGTGATCATATTCTTAGCCATGTGCGGTGCCCCCTTCCACCATAATCCTCGATAATATTGTAGCGGTGTTTAGGCGAAGCCCTGCGACGGTAGAACATCAAGATCGTCACCACGCCGTCGTGCTGACGAAACTCTTCCCCGACACTTTGCTGGATCGGAGTCCGGGGATCGTCATCGAGCTGAACGTGTGCTAGAACTCGGAGGTGCCGTAGTTTCGGTGCTTGATCGGTCGGGCCGTGAAGACGTATGACTACATCAACCGTGTTGTGCTAACGCTTCCGCTATCGGTCTACAAGGGTACGTAGATCACACTCTACCCTCTCGTTGCTATGCATCACCATGATCTTGCGTGTGCGTAGGAATTTTTTTGAAATTACTACGTTCCCCAACACAAACGATCTCCTCCTCTCAAGCAAACCTTTGTGAGGGAGGGTGAGGGTGCTACTAAGGAGAGGGAGAAAAACTCCATGAAGGGTAGTGATGCCAAGAAGGGAAACGCTCCCCTTCCCAACAAGGCCGGCGACTTTAACCCTTCTTATGTGTTGTGTCGCGCTAGAGATGGGCATGTTTATGCCAAATTTGTTGGTTCTCCTTATGAGTACATTGAATGGTCTATTTGGGTTCCTAAGACCCTTGTTACTAACATCAAAGGACCCATTAAAAAATGAGTACCTAAAACCAAGCATTGATCTCTTGTAGGTGTTTGCTTCCGGTGGGGGATCATGGTTGCTCGATAGTGGAGCTACTAATCATATGACCGTAAGAAAGGACTTGGTGGTGGACGTGCAAAAGATTCCATCCATGCCCACCAATGCTGAGTGGGGTGACGCCTTGTCTTCTAAGGTATTGGGACTCGGCAAAGTTGTCATTTCTCATGATCTTACGATCGAGAAGGTCATGCTTGTTGAGTCCCTTGCATACAATTTACTTTCCGTTCGTCAACTAGCACTGATGGGCTTTGACACTTTCTTTGATATTGATTCCATGGCCCTCTTGTGGAGCAAGACTCTTAAAGTGGCCTTTGTTGGGCATGTCGAGAATGGTATCTATGTGATTAACTTTTCGAAGCGACCCACTAAGATCGCGACATGCCTAATGGCTAAAGTTGACGTGGGATGGCTTTGGCATCGCCATTTAGCCCACGTCAATATGAGATCTTTGCAAAGTCCTCTCAAGGGGGACCATGTCCGTGGACTAAAAAATGTTAGCTTTGCCAAAGATCGTGCCTGCAGTGCTTGCATCGAAGGAAAGCTACATGAGAAGGATCACCCTCCCACGACTATCATCTACTCAAAGAGGCCTTTGGATCTCCTTCACTTGGATCTCTTTGGACCTCCATCCTTTGATAGTCTTGGGGGTAGAAAGTATTGCTTGGTGATTGTGGATGACTATTCAAGATACACTTGGGTATATTTCTTCAAGAGGAAGAGCGAGACCCAACAAACCGTCATCGACTTTACAAATGAAGCTCAACGACAACACAATGCAAAGATTTTGACAATAAGAAGTGACAACGGCTCCGAGTTCAAGAACTACACCTTGGATGAGTTTTTGAGTGATGAGGGAATCAAGCATCAATATTCCGCACCTTATACCCCTCAACAAAATGGTGTAGCGGAAAGGAAGAACCGGACGTTGATGGACGCGGCAAGGACCATGATGGCGGAGTTCAAGTCTCCCTACAACTTTTGGGCCGAAGCCATCAACACCGCGTGCCATGCATCTAATAGGCTCTACCTCCGCAAGGGCTTGAATAAGACTCCATATGAGATACTCACCGGTAACAAGCCCAACCTCAAGTACTTCCGAGTGTTCGGGTGTAAGTGCTTCATTCTCAAGAAAGGTGTCTGTTTGTCTAAATTTGAGGTTAGAGCGTATGAGGGCATATTTGTTGGTTATGCTACAAACTCTCATGCTTACCGTGTTCTCAATAAGTCCACGGGACTTATTGAGGAAACGTGTAACATGGAGTTTGATGAGAATAACGGCTCCCAAGTGGAGCAAAGTGGTACTTGTGATGTAGGTGATGAAATTCCTCCCCAAGCCATAAGAAGAATGGGTATTGGTCATATCCTAACCATTGAGGAACCCCTTATGGCCGAAGGAGAAGGACAATGTTCTACTCAAGTGGAACCTTCACCAACCCAAGACCCACACGCTTCCGAAGAACAAAGTGAGGGCCCTCAACCTCAAGAACAAGACCAAGGGCAAGATCAATCTCAAGATGGTGTTGTAACATCAAGTGATGCCCAAGGTCAAGCTCCCTCCTCCGAGAAAGTTCAAGATCAAGTCCCACGAGATCAAGAACAAGCTCAAGACGATGCTCAAGATGATCAAGTGACCACTCCTCATCTCACCCCCGAGGAGGAATTGGAGCGTCGTGCCGCCAAGGTTGCTTCCAAGCTCTCCACCAAGGATCATCGCATGACGAATGTGCTTGGGAGCTTAAGAAAGGGGGTAAGCACTTGTAGACAATTAGCAAACTATTGTGAACATCACACGTTTGTCTCTTGTGTCGAACCCCACAAGGTCTATGAGGCGAGATCCGGATTGGCTCAATGCCATGCATGAAGAACTCAACAACTTCGAGCGCAACAAAGTGTGGAGATTGGTGCCAAGACCGGTGGGGAACCACAATGATGTCATTGGAACCAAGTGGATATTTAAGAACAAGCAAGATGCCCATGGGATTATCATTCGCAACAAGGCTTGTTTGGTAGCACAAGGCTACTCCCAAGTCGAGGGTATCGAACTACGGTGAAACCTTTGCTCCCGTTGCTCGTCTTGAATCCATTCGCATGTTGATTGCATATGCTTCTCATCATAACTTGAAGTTACAACAAATGGATGTGAAGAGTGATTTTCTTAATGGTCCTATTAATGAATTGGTTTATGTCAAGAAACCCCCCGGGTTCGAGGATCCCTACTTTCTCGATCATGTGTATCAACTCGATAAGGCACTCTATGGCCTTAAACAAGCCCCACGTGCGTGGTATGACCACCTTACCGAGTTGTTACAAGACCGTGGTTTTGAAGTTGGGCTAATCGACCCCACTCTTTTTACTAAGAAGGTCAAAGGGGAGTTGTTTGTGTGCCAATTATATGTTGATGATATTATCTTTGGTTCCCCTAACAAAGTTTTCAATGAGGAATTTGCAGCTCTCATGACCTCAAAGTTCGAGATGTCTTCCATGGGAGAGTTGAAGTTATTTCTCGGGTTCGAAGTGAAGCAAAGGAGAGAAGGAACTTTCATCAACCAAGCCAAATACACTCAAGACATGCTTAAGAGATTCAAGCTAAGTGATGTTCAAGCCGGCGTCCACTTCCCATGACCCAAGTGCCAACTTGACATTGATCCCAATGGTAAAGCGGTGGATCAAAAGGTATATCGCTCCATGATTGCTCCTTGCTTTACCTTTGTGCATCTAGACCGGATATCATGTTGAGTGTGGGAATTTGTGCACGGTTTCAAGCCGCACCTAAGGAAAGTCACTATGTGGCCGGTCAAACGAATCTTTCGATATTTGGCTCATACCCCAAACTCAGATATCTTCATGAAGCCTTTGGATGAAGCAAGATTTAACGAGTTAAGGCATGAGCTAAATATCATTGATTCGAGCAATGTGACTTGAACCCCTGCACACCCCACCTCACTCAACTTGTTGTCTAGTTTAGGTGTAGGCATGGACATAGGGGGAGTGTTGTTCTCTCAATGAACTTTCCCTCCCCTCATAATGCATACACTAACCAAACTCTTTCACATTAGCCATTTCTTTATGGCACTTGTGCTTCAAAGATGAGTGTTGGTCATGGGCCCAAGGTTAAAATCTTTGCGGCGCCATACCTCTAAACTCAAACATAGGTGGCCTCGGCCACCGCCATCTCTTAGAGAGGTGTGTGTTTCTCGTTCTCTTTGTTGTTTTTGTGTGTGTGTTTTGTTCCCGTTTTCTTTTCGTTCTTTTTCGAGAGTTAAGCCCCTTTTTGCCTAGTCCTTTTTGCGGCTGAGCGGTACTACCGCTGCGATTGCGGTACTACCGCTTATGAGGGTTAAGCGGTACTACCGCCCTCACCAGCGGTACTGCCGCTGAGGGGCAGGCGATGGGGGTTATATCGGGGCGGGGGGGTTATTTTCTCCCCATACCCATTCGCCCCCACTCGCTCGTCTTCCTCGTCGCTCCAGCTACGCCTCGCCGCGGGAGGGCACCGGCTGGCCGCCGTTTTCCGGCCGCTTCTCTCCATTTCCTCCGGTGGAGTCGTTCTCCATCTCGTCCTCCAGCCATGGATGTCGGTATTGCCTCCTTTCTTGGTTTCTCTTTGCCTAGATCTTGCATCTAGTTCTTAGGGGCAATAGGCATTGTTTTCTAGTTTTTTGGCTATGAAGAGGCTTGTGGTGGATGGAGATTGCTTCTAGGCTCTTTGGATTGATGTTTGGTAGGATAAATTTTTGAATTTGGCATCCCGGTAGTGCCGGATCTGACCACGGCAGTAGAAAACCGCCGTTCCCCATTCTGGGCGTTACTACCGCTCACCTTGAGCGGTACTGCCGCTCATCTTGAGCGGTACTGCCGCACGAGCGGTACTGCCGCGGGTAGATTGCGGTACTACCGTCGGATGCCCAGTTCTAATATTTTCTACCTCACCTTGATCCTTTTTGTTTCGTTTGGTGGCTTATGCTCTTTCTTTCGTGTTGTTTCTGTTTCTTGTGTGTTTGGTTCCAGGTGATGATCTTCCTGAGCAGCAAGCCCGCCGTATCAACCCCGTCGTGCATCTTCAAAGCGCTACCGCACTTCTGAGTCAGCAATTGGTTCCTCTAGTGCTCCACCACCGCCTGCGGGTGCTTCCTCCAGTGCGCCTCCTCCGCCTCAACTCCAGAAGAAGCCTGCCAATGGGCCGAAGCCCAAGGGCAAGACTGTGACTGAGATGACTGCCAAGGAGTTCTGGGCAAAGCGTCGCCATAACCCCTATGAGGAAGCCCAAGAACCCAATTTGGTCAACCGCCCATTCTGGAACCGCTTTCAGTTTGCCATTTTCTTTGATGTGATCAAGGCCAAGAAGAATCTCTATGTTGATGTTCCCTCCATCAACACGGATGGCATGGAAAAGGATCCGGAGTACTTTGGTGAAGCTCTTCAGATGTGTACCCAGCTGAACATTCTCAGGATCATGCAGTTCAACAAGGATTTCGATGCTGATTTGGTGGCTCAATTTTATGCCACTATCCATCTTGGGACTGATGCAGAGAGGACTCTAACTTGGATGACCAATGGCAAGCTGCTTCCTGTCAAGTGGAAGGCCTTCATGGAGTTACTTCATGTGGAAGATCAAGGGCTTGAGACTCCAGTTGGTTTCCGCCCTCACCGCAATGCAACCTCCACTCACAAGCAAGCTCTGTGGCCCTACTGCACTGTGAAGGTCAACCCTGTGACTCAGAAGGAAACCTATGATCTGCCTCCCTATCTCGACATCCTTCATCATGTCTTTCGAGAGACTCTTTTCCCTCGTATCGGGAATCTGGATATGGTCCACTCCTATCTTGTGGACATGCTACTCTTCTGCCAGCATGAGAAGGAAGCAACCACTGGCGAGTCCCTAGACATCTCTCATGTTATGTGGTCTGAGCTTCTTTCTGCCATTTCTGAGCGCAAGTGCCCGATCTATGGTCCGTTCATCATGCTGCTCATTGAGAAGGCTTGGGCACATGTCTATCCCAAGGTTGGGTTGGAAACTGGAGATTTGGTGTCTCACGGGATCAAGCGTCTGAGGAAGAAGGACGATTGGGGCGCCCCCGCTCCCAAAGCTGGGGGTCCATCCACTGCAGCTGCCACGAACACCGAGGGTGAGGCTGAGGCTGATGATGATGAGGAGGACTATGAGCCATCTGGGATAGAGCCCTCTTGGGCAAAGAAGCTCAAGCACAAGATGAGGAAGCTCTTCTGCATGGAGTCACATGGCCAGTACATGACTCATGTGGTGGAGAAGAAGGCCAGGGGGCGTCACAAGGAGCTCATGCGTCAGTTGGGTGCAACCATTGTCAGTGGTTCGGAGGATCAGATCACTGAGGAAGAAGAGTGGATCCAGCAGCATTGCCCGTGGACCGATTCAGACACTGAGCAGTTCCCGACCGATGACAGCGGTGCAGACGATTCCGCAAGGATGTGATGCTCGTGATCCTCAGCTTGATATCACCTGGAGCCGTAGCTTCGCTCTTTGCCCTTTTGGTGTCTCGATGCCAAAGGGGGAGAGAGTTTTAGGGATTTGTGTCGCTGCCGTGTTTTGTGTGCCGTGTTTGTGTTCGCCGTCTGCTTTGCTTTGTTTGGTTTTATGCCTTTGAGACCTAAGTTCTAGTCATATGGTGTGATACATATGCTACCTTATTATCTTATCTATGTCTTTCTAGTACTCTGGTATCTTATGAGTTGCATGTTTACCTTGTTTTACATTCCTTGCTCTCATATATCCTTTGCTTAGGTTATTGGACTATAACATATAGGGGGAGTGTTGATCCCAATGTGTGCGTCATGCTTTCCAAAGCCACTCCTTTCTAGGTGCACACATCCCATGGGGAGCCCGTCTATATGTTGTAGTCCTAAGTATCTTTTCTTTCATGTCTCTCCCTTGTGCAAATCCCTAGTTGTCATCAATCCACCAAAAAGGGGGAGATTGTTGAGGCATATCTCTCTCGATGTGGTTTTGGTGATTGATGACAACATGTTTGCGGCCTAATCGTGTGCTTTGAGCATTTCAGAGATTCATCCTTGGCACAAGACGATTTATTCCCCTCGGAGTGTCATTCAAGACGGTGTAGCTCTTTGTTTCTTTTTCGGTGGACTAGTTGCGTAGAGGGCACCGTACTATCAAGAGGGGGTCCGCTTTGGTATTGCTTGGGTGGAATCAACACGTACACATCCGCTTCTCACCCTCTGAGCCCTTCCGCTTCTATGGAGAGACCTTCTCTCTTCTTGTGGGCTTTGTCTGGTACCCCGCGGTAGTACCGCTTAGGGGTCACAAGCGGCAGTACCGCTCCGCAGCGGTAGTACCGCCGGTGACTCCCCAGCAGTACTACCGCTGGCTTGCCAGGTCCCTACCGCGTCGATTCGAGGGGTCTTTTTCTGTGTCGGATTGTGTGGTACCTCGCTGCGGCAGTAGTGCGGCAGTACCGCCCTTCCACCGTGGCAGTACCGCCCGGTTCCCTCTTTCCCCTTACCCTTCTTTCTGCGTGGCAGTACCGCCAAAGGGAGCGGTAGTACCGCTTAACCCAGCGGTAGTACCGCTGTCTCCCGCGGTAGTACCGCCCTCTGCGGGGCTGTTTGAGGGGGGTAACGGTTGGATTGTTCCCCCCACTATGTAAGGAGGTCTTCTTCCCCAAAGTTGATCTACCTCTTCCCCCTCAAGCTCCATTAATGCTCCAAGCTCCATTTCGCCCGATCTATCTCTCTAGCCAATCAAACTTGTTGATTTGCTCGGGAGTGGTTGAGAAGGCCCCGATCTACACTTTCACCAAGAGATTTTTGATTCCCCCACCTATCCCTAGCGGATCTTGTTACTCTTGGGTGTTTGAGCACCCTAGATGGTTGAGGTCACCACGGAGCCATAATCCATTGTGGTGAAGCTTCGTGGTATTGTTGGGAGCCTCCGATTAAGTTGTGGAGATTGCCTCAACCTTGTTTGTAAAGGTCCGGTTGCCGCCTCCAAGGGAACCAATAGTGGAATCACGGCATCTCGCATTGTGTGAGGACGTGAGGAGAATACGGTGGCCCTAGTGGCTTCTTGGGGAGCATTGTGCCTCCACACCGCTCTAACGGAGACGTACTTCCCCTCAAAAGGAAGGAACTTCGGTAACACATCCTCGTCTTCACCGGATCCACTCTTGGTTATATCTTACCTTTACTTGTGCAAGCTCATTAGTGTTACTTCTCTTGCTTGTGTGTTTGTTCGTTGTTGTTCCATCATATAGGTTGCTCACCTAGTTGCATATCTAGACAACCTACTTTGATGCAAAGTTTAATTTGGTAAAGAAAAGTAAAAAATTGTTAGTTTCCTATTCACCCCCCCCCCTCTAGTCAACCATATCGATCCTTTCACCGGGGTGGTTACCGGAACCCCCGGGGGAAAGATATGGGTCATATGGGCCATAGGAGGGGAGCACACCAGCCCACAAGGGGTGGCGCTCCCTCCCCCCCCCCCCAAGGAAGGAGGCCGAATTGGAGAAGGGAAAGAGGGGGTTCGGCCCCCTTTCCTTCTCTCCTTCCTGTTCCGTTTTCCCCCCTCCGGAAATAAAGAAAGGGGGGAGGCCGAATTGGGAAGGACCCCAAGTAGGATTCCTCCTACTTGGGGCGCCCCATGGATGCCTCTCCTCCCCTCCCACCTATATATACGCGGGGAGGGGGCGCGTAGAAGATACAACATCAATTGTTAGGCGTGTGCGTCACCCCCCTCCACAGTTTATACCCCCGGTCATATTCTCGCGGTGCTTAAGCGAAGCCCTGCGCGGATCACTTCACCATCACCGTCACAACGCCGCCGTGTTGACGGAACTCATCTACTTCCTCGACACCTTGCTGGATCAAGAAGGCGAGGGACGTCATCGCACTGAACATGTGCAGAACTCGGAGGTGTCGTACATTCGGTGCTTGATCGGTCGGAGCTAGAAGAAGTTCGACTACATCAACCGTGTTGTCAAACGCTTCCGCTTTCGGTCTACGAGGGTATGTAGACACACTCTCCCCCTCTCGTTATTATGCATCTCCTAGATAGATCTTGCGTGAGCGTAGATTTTTTTTTTTGAAATTACATGCTACGTTTCCCAACAGGAACCGAACGGAGCCTCGCCGTGGAGACGAGGGCCACCGTCGGCACACCAGCAGGGAGCCTCTAGCCGCCCCTCACCGGTCCTCCTCGCGCCACCGGCCGGCCAAGGCCGTATCGAGACGTTTCTGGACAGGACGCCAGATCCGCAGCTATCGAAGCCACCCAGGCGCCCGCGGCCGCCACACCGCTGACCATGTAGGTTCCCATCGCCGCCGCGCAACAGGGTCTCTGCTCTGACTGCCTCCCCCGGCCTCCCCATGTGAGACGCTGCCTCCGCCTCACAGGATCTGCCGCGGCGAACACCCACCCTGAATCTGCGGTGCAGGGCCCGCCGCCACTGCAACCCTTGCCGTCAGCAACGACAGCTGGGGATGGAGGAGCGGGGAGGGGCTAGCCGCGCGGGATCGCGGGCCCCTGGCGCCGCCCGAGGGGAGGTGACGCGAGGGAAAGGGGAGGGGAGCCTAATAAAAATGGGAGAGATTTTCATTTCCCTGCCTCTGCACCAACTAGGGATGCATACAACCATTTTAGTATGAGTACCAAGATAAACATGGTCCTCGAAAATTTCTAAATGAGTATCAAGTTATATTTCTTGATGAGTGATTCCATCACACAACAAGCTTAATCCTTAATAAATGAAGGGAAACCCCTGTGCATCAATCAATTCTATGAATTAAACTCCAGTCGTTAGGCTGTACAACCGCATGTCCAATCACTGAGTCAAGGCTCTCTTTGCAATTGTGTCTTCAGTCTAGCTTGGGTTGAAACTCACTGCATGATCCGTAGGAATATAGCACGTGTGTGCTCCCAATGCTGCGCGTGCTTTACTTCCTGGGTCACGGTGAAGATGATCATTGAATATTTTGGTTTTTTCGGTGACATGTTACCGTACTCTTCTGTATACTAGATGCTAGCTCGCGCATTGTTGTGTGAACGTTTTACAATGTATTTTAATGAGAATTGGTTTATGCATATTTAAAGTAATAAATGAAAACTAAAACTAAAAATACGTACGCTTTATTGTGTTTGATTTAGGACAAACCTAGAACTCTTAAGTATTTTGGAATGAATAGAGTATTTCATTACTCTCTTTTCAACTACTTATTTTTCTTTCTTTTTTCTAATGAAGGAACTGCTGAAGACTCCAAGGGTACACATAATTCACATATATTATAGTCTTACGGATAGCATAGACAGGAGCCACTTGGGTGACTGGTCAAATGAGTACCAATCAGATGACGTGCTACTCCAGTTGTTACACGGAGTTTGGACAATCCATTCTTCCATGCCGTTCCAATTGGCTTTCGCCGGAGATTGATGGACACAACGAAAACGTCATCTCTATTTAATAAATGGTGTAAATCAAACTGACATACGTGGTCTCTTCGTCCCCCACTCACAAGTGTCTGTTCCACACTATCAAATGCATCATACATTAACAATTTCGGCACGTCCTAACAAACGCCCTACCATTTACACTTGGACAGGTAGGCGAGATCTACAACGGAGGTGGTTGAGGTTTGTAGTATGCACCTGCATTTGTGTTGGGAGACCAAGGAGAGCATTCGAGGATCTAATGGTCTCCATGTCCTGCCATCACAGTTTTATTCTACCCTCGTCAAGCACATGATGTGTGTTTGTAAAGTCTGTGCACTGGTCAAGCAAAAATTTCTTGTCTGTTGCGTTGATGGTATCAGATTCTGGTCAGTGTTGGATTAGGAATGGCGCGGAGAAAATCGTTAAGCTAGGTTCTGATTGCACCGATTAGTGTAGCGTTTGTTTACAAGTTTAGTTATGGGGTCATGTGTTCTCACTTATGCTATGTTCGTATGGAGGGAACATTTATGCTATTTTTTTTCATGTTTTGACCCACTAATTTTTCACAAAAATACTACGAACAAACACTGTACATCCAGTTTCCCCTTTGAACTGTTGAGCAAGTAATTAAAGAGAAGTGGTATTGCTTTAACACGGCCACAAGTCTCTAACACATAACCAATATCTTGTGGAGTTGCAGGTCCATACATCAAAGATTTCTCAAATCTTAACCGCTTGAAATAAGCGGGTAGCTATCCCAAAAAACATCAACAACTCAAAAAAAAAGGTTTCTCGAATCTTACTCATACTAAAAAAGTAAGGTGCTCTCTGAAAAATGTTTGTAGTGTTTTTTGTTTGCATGCGACCATATCCGAACAACCTTCTCGAGTGCTGATGGTCGCCGACATCCCCTATGCACTTTTCCCCCTGTTTTCCCCTTCATTTACATAGGTTTTCACCAAGTCTAGTGGTGGTCGTTTTGAGATGCTTCATCTGTCCCGAATTGATTGATGTTCTACTTTTGTCCTACGTCAAATCTCTTTAATTTTGACAAAGTCCGTATACAAATATTATCATTTACAACACCAAATTAGCTTAATTAGACTCATCATAAAATCAAACATATTTTCGTATTGTGTATATTTGCGGGGATGATGTTGTATATATTAACTCATTTTTCTATACAGTTAGTTAAAATGGAGACTTCTGACTTAGAATAAAGCTATATTTTAAATTGAACGGAGAATGTAAGCTCGTATTGGTCGGTGTTCATGCCGGCTAGAACGGTGAAGGTCTGAGCTCAGGCCCTTTTTTGACATCATGTTATCTCTACACACGTTCGATCGGTCAATATCCGGAGCCAGTTCAAAGGTCGTTGCAAAAAGAGGTTATTTCCTGCAAGACCTTACTTGATGAAGTATCAAAACATCTCGACTCCTTTGCAAAAAAGATAGGTCAATTTTATAGTTACAGAGAATTTACATGTATTCTTTTTGGGTACCTCCTGGAAGCCTTTAGGCCGTCCTTGGCCTCTTCTCATTTAGGAAAGAAGAGGAGGATCATACATTAAGTATTGAAGCCTCTTCTCCGGGAAGAAAAAAGTACGAAGTCTCCAGAACCAGAACACTTGTCTGCCTCGCACATATAGAATTCACAGAGATAATAACCGGGACCATCGATGTGGTTGTGGCTAACAATTGGTGCAAAAAAATTGGAGTATTTCTGCCTAACAGCTGTGTCCTGGCCACGATCCTATCCACACAGAGGGCAAAGAGACCCATAAGAAACACTCACATGCATAAATTAACACCCCCATGCATATGATGAACCAGATTATGAAAATAGTATGGCCGGGACACATCACCGTCGTTGATTAATGCATATGGTTTGGGCCTGATCATGGAGTCCTGGATGGCGTAGTGTAGGCATGAATGATTGGCTTGCATGCTCGCCGATCCCTGCCGTGCATCCGTGGTGGTCTCCAATTGCAACAGCATGGCCACTTTTCATAGGGCACAGCCTGTACCGGATGCACACCTTGCCATGCATGCCTTCCACATAGCGCATACACAACGTGCCTCTCCTCGCATCTCGCCAATTATTTGTTGCACAAGTAGAGTAGGGGCAGGGTAGGAGTGTGGCGTCAAGATTCTAAGCTCGGATCCCAAGCATCGATCAGTGTCCAAATTGGTAGGGGTACACTTATTCCGACATGATAACAACTACTCCCTCCGTCCCACAATATAAAGCTTTGCGTGGGATCGACTTCGGTTTTGGAACTAATTGTATTTTTCTCTCAAATATTATTATGGCAATTCAAATTTCGTGCATTTGGCGGAACAACAAATGCAGACCCCCGCAGGCGCTATTGGGTTGGCCATGTAGGTCGGTTCTTTTGGTTTTGAAAAGATTTTGTTTGGTTTTTCTTTTTCCTTTTTTTTTCTCTACAATTTTCATGTTTTTTGCTGCTCATTTTTGTATTGTTTTATTTTTCCAATTCACGATTTTTTTCAAATTTATGAATGATTTTTTAAACTCAGGAACATAATTTAAATCCTTGAACATTTTTTCAAACTTAAAAATGTTTTCTTCAAAATTGATGAACATTTTTTGGAAAATCTGTGAAGTTTTGTTCATATTCATGAGCATTTTTAAAATTTACATAAAATAAGTAAATGTGTGAATACTTTTTAAAAATTCATAACCATTTTTAAAATTGTAAACAATTACAAAATTCGTGAACACTTTTTAGAATTCATGAATATTTTAGTTTTACAAACATTTTTCAAGACATGTGAACTTTATGCCCAATAATTGTAATGATTCATCTTTATGCCCAAATCATATTTGTAATGTACTCACATGCACTACTGCACGATGAAATAATGGTACTCCTACTATTTTGCCTGCGTCATTTTTAGATTTCTGGATATTCAAGATCGTGGCTACCATGTGTTTGCTACATTGTTATTAACACATGGTATGCTACAAAGTTATGACAAGTGTGAAGAGTAATGGAGGTAATTATTCTGTTAATGATTGCAGTACTATACAAGAAACACATTGTTTGGTGTAAAAGACACAATGGTTTCACCTAAACATCCACATATACATTTCTGTTTGGTGACACTCTTCGAGTACCGAGTGGTGAGTTGCAAGGCGAAAAATCTAAGCCTAATCTTTGTTGGATGTATCTGACAATGGTGACAAATACATGTTGTTTTCTTGTTGGACTGCTCGGAGATTGTTGTAGAACCTAAGGGTTTTAGTATATAAGCCGGGTAGTCTCCTTTCTATTGTGTCTTTGGACCGGCTATACATAAATCGTCTCAAAATTTATTTTCGTAAGTCGATTTTCTTGGCCATTAGATTAAGATTTGTCTTCTTTCTCCAGCTTTCCTTCTCGTCTAACTGCTCCTCCTCCCATAAAATCGACTTATGCAAAATTGCAAATTCAGTCAACTTACATATAGGTATTGTGCCTTTCTAAACATGTGAAGAGAAAAATGCAGGTCAAAGAAAATAAAGAGAAATGGAAGTACTCTATAAGAAACACATTGCTTGGCCAAAAAGCCATAGTGGATTTGCCCAAAACTCTACATATAATCAGCCCGTAACTTAAGGCTGTACACGACATGTTAGGATGGAAAGCGTAAGCATGGAGCAAATTTGTGTGTTCACCCAGCATAAGGATCAAGGCACTCTCTGGATCCCAAATTTCCAATCATGCAGCACACATCTACTAACACTTTTGAGTACAGCACAGAGGCAGAGCCATACCAAGAAGAAATGAGGAAAATAATACTAAAATGAAGTCACTGTGGCAGAGGCAGGGGTATATAAAGCACCACCCCGCCCGCCACTACACCAACACATCAACATCTCGAGCTCCCTTTCCGCTCGCCACCATCTCGCCTCTAAGAAACCAAAACAACAGAAGACCATCACAAGACTCAAATCAAGGAACATCATTGCAATTCACAACATGAAGAAGCCATCGACGCTTCTCCGATCGTTCTCTACGCGCCTCTCTGCGCGGCTCGCGCCGTCGCCGGCGGTGGCTCCCTGGCCGCCGGTGCGCTCCGCCTACGACCGCTGGCTGGCCGCCGAGCTCGACGAGCTCCGCGCCGACCCGATCGCCCCGTGCACCAGCGCCGCCTGGCTCGGCCGCGCCCTCGGCCTCGCCGCCGCCGCGCAGAGACGGCTCGTCGCGTCGGCGACGCCGGCCCCGCCGGCCGGCATTGACCGCAAGACCATCGACGAGTGCGTGGAGGACACGGCGGAGCTGCTTGACGCGTGCGCCGGGCTCAGGGCCCGCCTCGACCTGATCAGGAGCTACGCCTCCTCCATGCGCATCGCGCTGCACTGGCTCGAAGGCCGCGGCGGAGGGGCGACCGCGCGGCGCCGCGCGGCCGCGGCGTTCGCCGAGTGCGAGGCCGTGGAGGGCCGGTGCGGCGCGGAGCTCGCCAAGTGCGGGTCCAACCTGCGCAAGCTCGGCGAGAGGGCGCTTCACGCCAGGCACCCTTCCGGCGGCAGGGCGCAGTGCGAGGAGTCCCTGGCCGGCGCGCGCGCGGCGGCGCTTCTTGCCGTGGGAGCCCTCGGCGTTGCGCTGGCGTTCCGGTCGCGCCGTGCCGTTCCCGGCATCGCGCACGCCGGCGGCGGCAAGGCCGGAGCGGCGCCCTGGGAGTGCGCGCTCCAGGAGGTGCAGAAGCACGTCAAGGACGAGTACGAGCGCCGCAGGAAAGAGGGCGTGCCGTGCATGGCCGAGCTCGACGCCGCGGCCGCCGACGGCCGGACGGTGAAAAGCGCGCTGACCACGGGCGGCCGGCACCTGTCGGAGACCGCGGTTGCGGCGGCGAAGAGGAGGTGCGACGAGCTGGAGGAGAAGGTGTCTGTGCTCGAGGAGAGCGTCGGCGAGCTGCATAGGGAGCTCATAAGCGTTAGGATGGTGCTCTTGGAGTGGTCACAGAGTGCAAGAGGGCATGAGGTTCTCAGGTTGTGAAGGATTAGATTACTGATGAACAACCACAGAAACGATCATAGAAATCCGTGTACATATGGATCTTGAATTTTTGAGAGATATTATTAATCTCAATCAATTCTGTGTCCAAACTCTTGGGAGATTGAAATCATAAGTCGTGGAAACCTTTCTACCACTTGAAAGGATGGCCATGTTGAATAATGTGTTGTAGAACTTAGGGCCTTTTTCAAACAAAAAAATTTATGGCCTTTCTGATTCATAGAATTCTCAAAACGCAGCAATAGGAAAAAAATATGAGATCGCAGTGGCATGCTCATTTAAATTCTATTGGATTCTTGCTTGTTTGATCGTATCACGGAAAAAACAAAGTATTCCTTCCAAGAGATTTGAGCGGATGATAAATTTCCTACGAAATGTAGTACAAAGGAATCTCTAGGAAAAATCCCTATATGTTTCAGTCTTATGAACCATGACAAACATATGAAAATTATAAGGATTCTAACCATCCAAATTCATACGAAGGTCCTTTAAGTCGAAGGAGCCCTTGAGTTATTCGCAAAAACAAAGGAGCCCTTGAGTTTGCCTTTTTGTTGTTGTTGCTAATAACCACATTTGATTTGATTTTGACAAAGTAGGTACATGCACTGTACTTTTTTAGACTGTTCATTACCATTTTGCCTAATTTAAAAAACCAGACCAGACCGGCGGTCAAACCAGGAAAAACCGGAACCGGTGGCCTCAATAGTTCTTTAAGCTAATAAGACCGTTCTATAGAAAACCGGTTGAACGGGCCGGTTTTCTAGAAAACCAGTGAAAACCCAGGCCATTGAACCGGAAAAAATCAAGAAAATATTCTAAAAGAAATTGGCAGAAGTGGAATTCGATCCCAGGTCATGTGAGGCTTTCCCACGGCCCAATAACCAATTCGGCTGTACCACTTTGTTGTCCACTACATACAAAAAAATGATTTATTGTCTCAAAAAAAACATAAAAATGATTTTCCCAGCAGAGTGCCAAGTAAAAGTGTAAATTACACTACTAATTGAATCCTAATTTTTGAATTTTCATTAGGTATTCTTTCCGGCATAATGTGTATTTTTTTAAAATTTCACAGTAGAATTAAGTACACACACAGAGAAAGCGAGAGACGATTTGTAGCACGTAGTACGACTGGGCAGGTGCGCGCCCCTGCGTGTCCTGCGAAATTCGAGAGAGAGAGACAGGATTTATAAAGTTTTGGTCATTGCATGCATTGGAGTGTTGCTTTGAAAAACAATTAATACGCTCAAAGGATAACTTGTTAAATTCTTTTTATGAAAAGGATCACATCTATCATAAGAATTCATCGGAAGTACAAAGCATGTCAAACATAATAAAAATTACACCGAGATTCCAAAACCACTGAACGACCAGTACTGCCGCCAGAATGATCCGCCGATGCTTCACTGTCGTCGCTCCGTTATCGGAGCCGGCTTGACCTTGTCGATGACTGTCGGAAAGTCTTCGTGCACAAGCCCCTTAAGGACCGACACCCTGAATCCGCAGGCATCACCATTGAACCGTTGCATAAATCTGAAGCACCTGACACAAAATCTTGCCACATGATGGGAAAGCCTAACCTCACCGTCCCAAGAAGACGAATGAAATCTATGCCGGAACACCATCGGCTACATCAAAGGATAACTTTTAACTTGGCCATATTACAACCGCAACAATCTTTTGAATTTTCACCACGACCGATACATGTTTGAGGAGTGCAACAAATTATTGGCTACCAGAGAATCGGGTGCCTTGGTGTATTATACTTCCTCCGTTCTTAAATATAAGTCTTTGTAGAGATTTCATTATGGACTACACACAGATGTATATAGACGTAGTTTAAAGTATAGATTCACTTATTTTGCTTCGTATGTAGTCTTTTATTAAAATCTTTAAAAAGACTTATATTTAGGAACAGGGAGGTATATGTCGAATGCATGCATGGCAAGGTGTGCATCCAGTGGGCAGTGGCCATACATGCTGCTGCAATGAGAGACCACCACGGATGCACGGCCATGATCGGTCGCGTTTTGGAACCAATCATTCAAGCTACACACTAACACACACAGACACACCATCCATGATTAGAATGAACCATGTACTACTATTAAAAAAAACCATGCATCCGTGTCTCCGTGATGTGTCACAAGGATCACGCGCACTTGGATAGAATAGCGTTTGCTATGGTTCCATTAACCTCTTGTGTGGACAGGCCCTGAGCAGTATCCAGACACAACACACAGCTGTTTGACAGAAGTTCTATGCAGTTTTGTATAAACGGCCTAAGCTAGCTAGGCCGCATCAATTGTTAGGCACAATCAGATGGTCTCTGTTTTTATTGTTTAATGAATTCTATATGTGGCAGGCAAAACATGAAAACATCTGTAATTAAAAAGCAATATATGATCATGTGCAATGAGAGGTGGGAAATATGTGGCTTTGTTTTACTTCCGCAAGCTGGGAGTAGCTAACATGCACCACATGTTTTTATGCGCTATTTTTTCAAAAAGAAACAAAGTATAGACATGGACGCTCACAAATACGTAATTCACCCATATAAACGCACACACATGTTTATTTTGCAGATATTATAGATATTTCCTTAACCTAACTTTACATGTTCCCTCCACACAGACATGACATGCGTATGTACTGCTTACCTACGAGAAGAGTGCTAATTAGCGCATTCAGAACCTAATACCCCGGGTTAACTGAACAACTTATTGGCATCATTTAATCCAATGCAAATTATGCAGAATCTAGTATCCTCAAGCCAAGTAGCCCGGAAGACCAACAAAATTCTTCATTTTCAATAGAAAAATAAGCGGTGATCCACGTCTTGGTTGCAGCCATTACATCTCTCGGCACCTATCATGTGCTCAACAACATGGGATAATTAATCACACTGGCGGCAAGATGGAGACCACTAGAATTATGGATGCTCCTTGGTCTCCTAATGCAGATGCAAAAAAGCCCCCAACAACCTTTTTATAGATCTCATTTAGTTCCTAATACGGGATTGTGCATTGAACTGGAATCATTAACTTTAGGTGATGCATGTCTGTTTACATGGCACCAACACTAAGTGAGTGGGAGATGAGGTGAACACGTATATCACTAGGTACAACACCACTATAATACTCCCTCCGTTCACTATTATAAGATGCTCTAACTTTGTTGAGATGAATATAAACATATTTTAGTGTGTTTGTTCACTCACTTCAGCCTATATGTAGTCCAATAAAATATCCAAAACATTTTATATTTGTGAACTGAGGGAGTAGCATTTTCTGAAAAATATTTTTGTTTTATATATCAATTCTTTAGAGGAGTTGTTTTAACTCCATGTACCAGCAGGGGCAGTTAGTCATCTGACTGGAGTGTTCGAAGAAATCAAGATGCTCGAGTGTTGGAAAAATTTACCATGGCCATATGACAGTATGTCATGTGTAATCAGCCGGGCAGAGCTAGATGAACAGCAACCAACAGTTTTGTAGCGACAGCAGCCGACCACCGGGGAATAACGTTAAAAGCAGACTAATCAAAATGTGCCGATGCTTAAGGAGAGGAACGTTTTGGGGCAGAGCAAATCTTATCGGCGATCCTTTTGCTGCTCTGCTGCTAGGCACATGAACGGAGTCTAGTCTTTTGGGTACGACCAACCGTCCTTTGGTGCCGTACTCTTTGGGGAAAAGCCGGAAAGTAAGATCGGGTTGGAACAAAGTAGCTGCTCAAAGCTAGTAGTGTTTTTTATACTAAAATCTTAAATTATACTCTATTTGGCAAAACCATGAAAACGAAAACATAAAACGTTAAACAAGATTATCATAATTCACCATAATAACAAGCTTATGTTGTTTAGTGACAAGCTAGTTCGGTGCATTAAAAAAATCGGTGCATGATCTGGAATGAAACATGAGATTTATGTAATGTATGCGAGCATCAATAACTCTAGTCTTCGAGATGATAAAATACGATGATAAGAAAATTAGATACAAATGCAATCAAACGAGGCCATTTGCGGCCAAAGTAGGTGGCAGCCAAACATTTTCAGTAGTAGTTGAACAAAGATATTATGACAAGCTGTTAACAATTATTTTCACAAACGAATGGTTATTATGGAAAAATAAATAAATGTTTTTTAGCTGCGATAACAATTTTTTAACGAACAATAAACATTTCTGAAATCCTTAATAATGAAAAAGTAACAATTGTTTTAGTGAATATTTGTTTTGTTGGATACGGCAACTTCATAATCCAGAGTGAACGCAACCTTTTTTGTGTGTATGTACGTAAATGAAGGGGAGAAAAGAGGAACGACAAACAAATATAGGAAAAGAAAGTGGTGGCTAAAGAAAAACAACAACAGACAACAAGAAAAAAACACATGAAAAGAAAGAAATAATAAAAAAAGGATCAATGATGGAAAATAAAAAAACTGCCGTGACAAATCATATGTATCTCAAACATCACGAGCTTGTTGTGATATTCGATCAGAGGCACTAAAAGGCTAGCCCATATAACCCCCATCATAATAGGGGATTTTCCGCTTACTGTTTGTAGTAATGTTGCATATAGGCAAAAACAACTTTATTACTAGCAGGGAGCAAAAAAATTCACACTTTTATAATAAATGTAAACACAGAAAAATGGTAGAAAAAAGCCATGTATAAAAGAAATAATAATGATATCATGTAAGAAAAGCAAGTAAATAAATAAGGAATACAATAGAAACAGGAAAAAGAACGAACGAAAAAAGAAGACAAAATGACTATAGCTACTAGACACCACGACTACTACTGATTTTCCTGCCTAATCTATGTTTTAGAATGACCTGCAATTTTTTGATTTTTTTAAAATACTGTCTGAAAATATGTTTTTTAATATGTGTTGTTATTTCATTTTCTGAACATTACGAGAAACATGAACAATTTTTAAATTGCAGGAATATTTTCCTGGAAAAACATAAAATCCAAAAAAACGCTAGTGAAAAAAAAAGAACAAATGAACAAAACAAAAACCCGGCCCCACAACCTTCCTAAAACCACAATGTACGCAGCTAATTGGGTAGACCCACATCCGCTCACTTCATCCTTGTGCATTTGGTCGACAAACTGTTGCCACGAGCGTTATATAGGAAAAGCCTGCAAAATTCCCACATAACACACAGGGGCGTGTGCACATGGCCCAACCAGTTTGTAGTAGGTATTTTTTTCGTTTCACCGGTTGGGCTTCTACGGGTTTTTATTTCTTGCTTTCTTTTCACTTCTTGTTTTTTTTTCATTTATAACTACATGGCAAACATTTTTTAAACAAGAGGTGTATTTATAAACACAATGAATTTCTTTTTTTTGCGGGTAATACACAATGAATTTCAAATACATGATTAATGTGGAGGAGAGAAAGGAAGTTGAAAATGTGGGTACTGGGTGGGGGTTAATTGTCGCATTCGAATAAAGACAAGGCTTAGAGGGTCATCATGGATGACAACATTTAATAGACAGAACGACTCAAACAGGCCAGGGCCAAGAGCCGTGCGTGGAGTCACTACCGTCTACGGGTGGCGAGGGCCGGCGGTTAGGCCAACTCGGGCATGAGGAGGAAGACGATAGTCGAGGGAAGAAGACATGTGCGGGGAGGAAGAGGACCCGACTAACTCATAAGTGGCGACTGTGTTTGAATTTATTTATTTTTTGAGGAAGGCGACTGTGTTTGATTGGAGGCCTCTAAGGCAACGATCTTAGCCCGAGGAAAAATATCATGGATTTGAAAAAAACGTTCATGATTTTTTTTATAATAAAACTGAAACATAAAAAGAAGAAAAAGGAAAAACGAAAATAAAAAGAAAACCGAAAAACTCAGCGGGCCTATAGCTCCGTGGTCTCCTGGACCATTCATGTAGCTCGTCTGCAGCTGCTATCGGGCCGGCCATCTGGAGCTGCGTGCGTATCCCCGCCATGTTGGCGTGCAAAAATTTGAAGCCCGCGCCTTGCAAACGCAGTGTGATTGCAAGGCAAGAAACCCGGTGATTGTTCACAGACATTAATCCGATCCTAATTTGCTACACGCCTTGCAGATTTGGAAACCTAATAAAAGGTGATCGGTGATGTGCAAGTGCAAACCCGAACGAAGAACCACAGTATCACACATTCACACCGCGCCTTTGCAGATTTCCCGCGCACGCAGCATGGCGAGGGGATCTTCTGCCGGCGGCAACAAGGCCGGTGGCACCAAAGCCTCGATCCAAATCGACTGGACGGCGACGTTCGAGGGGTCTCCATCGTCGACCATCGCCGGCGGCGATGGTTCGGCGAAGAAGGACCCGAAGACGCCGACCTCCGGCGATCCGTCGAGCAACAACGCGCAGCCACCGAAGAGCGCAGCCACGCCCCCTGCTGAGGGTAATTCGTCGAGCAAGCCCCCGCGGCCGGCCAACGGTAACTCCCGTGGAGGCGGGCGTGCGAAAAAGGAGGCGCCGGTCGCACCGCCTCCTTGTCCTTCGACGGCCATCTTTGGGGACAAAACCAATCTGGACGCCTTTGGCTGCGATCTCACCGCGGCGGCGGCGAACGCCGACCCCGTCGTTGGGCGCGAGGATGAGATCGACCGCGTGGTGTGCATCCTGTCCCGCAAGTCCAAGAACAGCGCCGTGCTGGTGGGCGCGGCCGGCGTCGGCAAGACGGCCATCGCCGAGGGCCTGGCGCAGCGCATCGCCCGCGGCGAGGTGTCCGGGGTCCTGGCCGGCGCGCGCGTCGTGGAGATCAACGTCGCCGCGATGGTCTACGGCACGAGGGCCCGCGGCACGTTCGAGGAGCGGTTCACCGGCCTCATCGCCGAGGTTGAGGCCGCGGCGGCCGGGAAGGTCGTCCTGTTCATCGACGAGATACACACGCTGCTCGGCGCCGGCCGCTTTTCTGGCTGCATGGACGCGGCCAACATGCTGAAGCCGGCGCTGGCGAGGGGCCGTGTCCGGTGCCTCGGCGCCACGACGCACGCCGAGTACCACCACTACCTTCTCCAGGACAAGGCGTTGGAGCGGCGGTTCCAGAAGGTGCACGTCTCGGAGCCCAGCGAGGACGAAACCGTGGCCATCCTCCGGCGGCTCAAGGCGGCGTACGAGGAGCACCACGGCATGGAGATCCAGGACGAGGCGCTCGTCGCCGCCGCCAAGCTCTCCGGCCGCTATATCCCAGGTAATGAACCATTATATAATTGACTATCCAAACAAACAAATAATGGCATGCGAAACTTCATCCCGAATTCAACGCTTGATTTTCTTTCTGTCTCAGCACGGCATTTCCCGGACAAGGCGATCGATCTTGTTGATGAGGCGTGCGCGACGGCGAGGCTGGTGATGGATCGCCGGAAGAAGCAAGCCACAGGCGACGGCGACAAGCCCTTGGCGCCCAAGGACGAAAACGTCGGACCGGACCATATAGCTCAGGTAATAAGATATATGATGAAGTACCCATCCATTTCCATCCGATTGAAATTTGCACTCCGGTGTCATATCAAACCATCTGAAATTCTCGGGAGCAGACCGTGAGCAAATTAATGGACAGGAATCCCAGTGACCAGTCTCGGGACTGACGAGAGGAAGCGGCTACTGGAGCTGCCGAAGCGGCTGCACCGGCGCGTGATCGACCAGGACGAGGCGGTGAACGTCGTCGCCGAAGCCGTGGTGCGCTCGCGATCGGGCCTCGGGGAGCCAAACCAGCCGTCAGGATCCTTCCTCTTCCTCGGCCCCACGGGCGTCGGCAAGACGGAGCTCGCCAAGGCCCTCGCCGAGCAGCTCTTCGGCAATGAGAAGCTGCTTGTCCGCATCGACATGTCCAAGTACATGGGCAGCAGCTCCGTCACTCGCCTCATCGGCGCATCTCCTGGGCATGTACGTGTTTTTTGTACAGCTTTTTTCTTTGGTACACTACACGCAATCTACGGTTACATGTGGATGATCTGGCATCTGCGTTTGTAGGTCGTATGGGTACGAAAAGGGTGGGCAGCTGACGGAGCTGGTGCGGCAGCGCCCCTACAGTGTGGTCCTCCTGGATGAGGTGGAGAAGGCCGACGCCGCCGTGCTCGACGACGGGCGCGTCACCGACGGGCACGGCCGCACCATCGAGTTCACCAACACCATCATCATCATGACCTCCAACCTCGGGGCGCACCACCTCCTCGCCCGCGCAGCCACAAAGGACATGGAAGCCACCCGCAAGCGTGTGATCGCCGACGTGCGGAGGCACTTCCGCCCCGAGCTCATCAACCGGCTGAGCGAGATGGTGATCTTCCGCCCGCTCTCCGGCGAGCAGCTGCGGAGGGTGGCGAGGATGCAGCTCAAAGGCATTGCCGCGCGCCTCGCCGAGAAGGGCATCGGCCTCGACGTCACGGACGCGGCCCTGGACGTGAGCCTCTCGCGGTCCACCGACCAGGTGCAGATGTACGGCGCGAGGCCGATCAAACGCTGCCTGCAGAAGAACGTCATGACCAGGATATCCAAGATGGTGGTGCGGGAGGAGGTGAACGACGACTGCTACGTGTCTGTCGACGCCGATGAGGAGAAGAAGGACCTGGTGTTTGCCGTGGACAAGCAGAGTTCCAACGAGAACGACGACGCGTCATCCTCTTCCACCAAGAAGAGGAAGAGGCCCCCGGCGAAGCATCTAGTCGTGATTGATGATGACGAAGACGAGTGAAGTGTTTTTCGTTTCAGCCAGACCTGTGTTTTTGGGTCATTGTGTTGCGTTTCTTATCTATGCACTTTAAAAGGCTACAGAATCAACCAATAATTTTGCTAGATATAATTTTGTCATTTACAGTCAACTTGGATTGGGTTGTGGACTTGTGGTCTATATTTTGTTTTCATTATTTTGACGAAAAGACAGCTGCTGCTGATTTTGATCCTATTTAGCGCCTTAAGCACCAGTTCAGAAAATTTTGCTGCCTGGCGCACACCGCTCCTAACACTACGTGACAATTAGGCCCGCCCATCGTAAGTTTTTTTCAGTGTTTTTTGGTAGTTTTTTCTTACGGTTTTTCCTGGCATGGTTTTTACTTTATTTTATTTTCTTTTTATTTCTTTTGTTTTATTTTTCCTTTTTCTGTTTCCTTTTTATATTTCTTTCTTTTAAAAATGCGCGAACTTTTTACAAATTCATTTCCTTTTGCAAATTAGGGATTTTTTTTATAAATTCTTGAAGTTTTTCAAGTCTGCTAACTTCTTTTCAAATTGTGAACATTTTACATTACAGTAAACTTTTTCAAATTACGAGCTTTTGAAAGTCGTCAACTTTTTCAAAATTCATGAACTTTTTGGAAATTGAAACATTTTTCAAATTTCAGATTTGTTCTTCATTTTCATGACCAATTTTAAAATCCATGGACCTTTTAAAAATTCGCTAATATATGAAGTTAATGATTTGTTAAATAATTTATGAATTTTTTTAAATTCATTATTTTTCTCAAATTAAAGAATTTTAAAATCCGTGAAGTTTTTTTCAAATCTGTGAGCTTTCCACAAATTCGTGAACATTTTTTTAATTTTGTAATTTTTTTTGAAATTCACGTATTTTTTCATTTTTCACAAGTTTTTTTTTCAAATTCATGAACAGTTACTAAAATTCATGAACTTTTTTCAAATTTACCAACCTTTCCAATTCATGATTTTTTTACAAATGAGGAACTTTTATTTTCGAACCAATGTCTTGGGTATCAAATGTTATGAGCTGCCTGGAGCACAACAATACAACCAGCAAAGTGGCAGAACAATTGCTTAAAAGCATATACAACTGGAGTTTGGCAAATCCGGACTCCTATACGTCCACGGGCGCATCTGGATACGCCCATGGACATCGCAAATTGCCACATCTTATGAAATCTGGCAAATGGATATCAAAACTACATTCCTTAATGAATTTCTTAAAGAAGAGTTGTATATGATGCAACCGGAAGGTTTTGTCGATCCTAAAGATGCTAACAAAATGTGCAAGCTCCAGCGATCCATCTATGGACTGGTGCAAGCATCTCAGAGTTGGAATATACGTTTTGATGAGTTGATCCAAGCATATAGTTTTATACATACTTGTGGTGAAGCCTGTATTTACAAGAAAGTGAGTGGGAGCACTACAACATTTCTGATAAATATATGTGAATAACATATTGTTGATCGGAAATAATGTAGAATTTTCTGGAAAGCATATATAAAGGAGTATTTGAAAGGAGTTTTTCAAAGAAAGACCTTGGTGAAGCTGCTTACATATTGAGCATCAAGATCTATAGAGATAGATCAAGACGCTTGATAAATTTTTTCAATGAGTACATACCTTGACAAGATTTTGATGTAGTTCAAAATGGAACAGTCAAAGAAAGAGTTCTTGCCTGTGTTACAAGGTGTGAAATTGAGTAAGACTCAAAACCCAACCACAGCAGAAGATAGAAAGAGGATGAAAGTCATTCCCTATGCCTCAGCCATAGGTTCTATAAAGTATGCCATGCTGTATACCAGATCTATTGTATACCCTACACTGAGTTTGGCAAGGGAGTACAATAGTGATCTAGGAGTAGATCACTGAACAACGGTCAAAATTATCCTTAGTGGAATAAGGATATGTTTCTCGATTATGGAGGTGACAAAAGGTTCGTCGTAAAGGGTTACGTCGATGCAAGTTTTGACACTGATCCAGATGACTCTAAGTCTCAATCTGGATACATATTGATAGTGGGAGCAATTAGCTAAAGTAGCTCCGTGCAGAGTATTGTAGACATAGAAATTTGTAAAATACATACAAATCTGAATTTGGCAGACCCGTTGACTAAACTTCTCTCACAAGCAAAACATGATCACACCTTAGTACTCTTTGGGTGTTAATCACATGGCGATGTGAACTAGATTACTGACTCGAGTAAACCCTTTGAGTGTTGGTCACATGGCAATGTGAACTATGGGTGTTAATCACATAAATATGTGAACTATTGGTGTTAAATCACATGGCGATGTGAACTAGATTATTGACTCTAGTGCAAGTGGGAGACTGAAGGAAATATGCCCTAGAGGCAATAATAAAGTTATTATTTATTTCCTTATTTCATGATAAATGTTTATTATTCATGCTTGAATTGTATTAACCGGAAACATAATACATGTGTGAATACATAGACAAAATAGAGTGTCACTACTATGCCTCTACTTGACTAGCTTGTTGAT